>NC_071671.1:14472651-14775681 GCF_028554725.1 Zeugodacus cucurbitae
ACTTCAGTAAAGTACATTTTTTAACGCTTTGCCTTTCTTTTTTTTCTTATTCCTGTAATATAATATATTTGTATATTCTCTTATCTTAGCTTTCTAATTTTTTCTCTTTTGCAAAGCATCCTTTCTGCACCACCCAAATTAGCGCTTGTTGCACGTTGTAATTACAAATATCGCCAACGGTTGATCTTTCATCCACCCCATCATTGACTGGTTTGCCGCCACTAGCATGTTGGTTTTGCAGTTTTGTCGCAGCTGTGCTAGCCGACATGCATTTAATTAAATGTCGAAAAAATGTTGAAAAGTTGTAATGAAGAGTCTTGGACACTAACTTATAGCGGCAAAAATGTAGATTGACAATGACAGATAGTAGATGATGTGACGGTGGCACGACGATATGTAGTTTGTGGTAAAAAATGGTTTATATGTCAGCTCTATTTTATGGGTTGAACAGTTTAATTTCATAATAGTCTGTCTTGTTTTTTACTCTCAAACTTATAAAAAATAAAACTGATTCGAGAAATAATTTACGTCATTCAATTCTTTACATTGTTGAGTTATATGCCATCTCAGATGTCGAACAGATTGACACCCTTGACACAAGGACGGTCCCCACTTTTTGGAAGCTGTTTTATGAATGAACCAGCTCACTTCTATTAAACTATCTATACACATATATTTACCATCATAAGACACTGTGCGCCGCATCAAGGTGGCAGGAATGGCCGCCAGGCTGGCAGGTGGTGCAAAGTAGCAGAAAAGTGGCTTCTCCAAGGAATTGAGCTTCAGTTGCTACTTAAATAAGCAAATCAATAATCGGTGCCTGCAACTGTTTGCCTTTACCTAGGAACATACACTCACCTCTACATTGCGCTAGGCCTCCAACTAAGCACACAGGTGAACTTGTACGCTCCGACGGTGCTGCACATGCCTTCAAGTCAAAACACTGAGCTGCCTCTTGCCGCAGTGATTGTCGCGATTAACCTTTTGCATTTGCGCATCGATCGCATTTTCCTGCACACATATTTACATTTTGATCGTACGCGCATGCCCTTTGCAATGCAGTGCCTTGTGCCCTCAGCTGATCGGTATCTTATAATTCATGCGCATGCCTGCGCAAATAAATAGTTATGCGCGTAAATATACAAGACTCGAGTGTGACTACTTCATGGGGAGTCACTGCGTGGCTCATCAGTTGCGCTTCACATATTTTAACTCGCAACCGAGTTCTGACTTCGACCCGGACCTGCCCTCACATTATTATCTCGTTGATCTTTTAATCGCTGTGACTGCAATGTGCGTTCCTGCGGTGAAGTTTTAGCACCTTCGTAATGCATTGAATACCCCGGGTCAGCTTTGAGGAGCTGTGTGCGCATGCATTATGGTATAATATACAGTATGCAATAGTTTGTAGTTGGATTAGGTGATTGCACCTTTTGCAAGATTTAATACAATCGAGGCATATGTAAACCGACGAAGGTTACTACCATATTCATTCCTTTACTTCACTAATTACGGTTCCTTTATACCAGACAAGTCAAAAGTTGTACAAGTTTTACGGTTTTATCACAGTAATAATACCGGTATTTCTCTTTGACCTCAGGAAACTAATAGAAACAACATTTTTTGACGGTGTTCGTAAGCGCTTTCTAAAGCCAAGCTTGTCTATAGAAAAATCATTACCACCTTGTAGCTCCCATTACGATGTCTTCTAGACAGTTTTCAATGTTCGGATCTAGAATGTTTAGGATACTAACATTGTATCAAGAGTTTAATATCATGAATAGAATTAATGTTCTCTCCGCTGCGATTTATAACGGTCACCTTCAATATCACATATACTTTGAAAGTGAAATGATTATTGGATCGTTATAGTTTAAACGGTATATGAAAAAAGTTATATCTTAAATCATTCGAATAATTTGTGAAACGGCTAGCTACTTTTGCTCCAAATATGAACAATTGTTTGTTAATGACTAAAAACGTTTATAAGATGAAAAACTCTTTATATATTTTTGCGTCGGGAAGGTTTTATCTTTAAAGTTGGTTTTGAGGTTCTGTAAAATAAAGCTGAGTTTATACCCAATCCTGCATAGCAGAGTTATATTCATTTAAAGAATTCCATTATTGTAAGTCATTTTAATAAATAATAATGTATTCATTATTCCCTCTCGAGACTGTATAATTCTCAGCAGAAATTCTTTGCATACATATATACATTTAAATATGCATTGATTTATCTCACAACACATTGCTGCGTTTGTCCTTCTGATAATTCCAAACCAAGCTATAATTGCTGGTATTACTACTGATGCCTGGCAGCTTGTGGCATTTTGAGCTGTGGACAGCTATGTTTGTTGGTATGCTAGTAAAAATATAAATTCCAGAATTATTTCTACAAAATTGCTGATAACACCATGTTGACAATGCATTTAATTTAATTTAATTTTCTTGTGCTTGTTGTTATTGGATATTTTCGTAATATTTGCGAATTTTACCGATTGCTGTGGTAATCTGTTATTTTATAGTTTCATGATGGGCGTAGAAAATGATTTATGTCTTTGAATGAGAGATCCTCTAGAAATTTTGGAAACTTCAGATATTGTCTCTGCAGATTAATCTAATTAATATAATTCTTTAAGTTGGGAAGATAATACGTGGAAACATGACATCATACTAAAAACACCACGTGATACCTAAAATTGTTTTTTGAAACATCACACAGTTTGTTGCCTCGTAATATCGTCTCTTTTTGTGAAATAAACTTTTATTCCCGCATGCTACTATTTTCGGCCCCTTCTAAGCTCATCATGCATGTATCCAACATTTCTCCCACAGAAATGATTAATTCGGAACGGAGGATTACAAAGCGAAACCGATCCATTCCATCATAAATTAAAATTTTCTCAACCCCGTAAATTCTGCCACCCACACGTATATTCAAGAACCCTAAGGTTTATTAAACCGTTTTCTAACATTTGGATAGCATTTGGCATTCTATCGAAGATTATTAAACTCTCCATCGAAAGTGAAATGTGTTAACTCAGGCCATTTGGAGCATTTCGGGAAGTAAACAGTGGTGAGATAGAAAAAGGGGAAGAAAGATATGCAACGATAGAACTATAAAGCTGACGGCATTTCGCGAGATGATAGAGAAATTTTAAAATGTTATTTTAAATTATTTAAAATGTTATTTTTATTTTTATATATTGTATTTTTTAAAGAAATTATTTTATCTTTTATATCTGTAACGAATATCTAAATATATTTTAAGAAGTCGTCACGTCTATTAGGGAACTTTTACGGTTATCTTATCTATTAGAAAAGAAACGATACCAAATCGTTGAAAAATATATTGCATCCTATCATGTAAAATTTCAATAAGAAAATCGCAACTCTGTAGGTCGTCTTCGCCCTTATACCAATTTATAGTAGTAAAGAAGAAAATAAATTAAGAACCTTGAAATCCGCCAACTCCCTTCGGGCCATATGAGATTTTAAATGAAATATCACATCAACAGATGCAACTAATTTTAATTGAAATATTATGAAAGGGTTACATTCGGTACATGCTGCAAGTGAACGGAACGGTAACTCATGCTTACCACATCCACATTTTGCTTTTAAATTACATTACAAAGTGTACCATATGAGTCAGCGCCATTTTCCTGGGGTCTGTTGGGCACGGGACCTGACTTCTTTGCAATTATTGCACTCGTTGCGTTGTTCCGCTAAGCGTAAAAGTAGCAATCGAAACAAAGCGAATAAAGAAATTAAAATAAAAAAGGTTGGTAAATGTGAGGAGCCGACAAAGGATGAAGCAACAACACATCAATTTTTGAGTAGAGAGTGTGTATTTTTAATCGCAATAACGTTAATGAGTGGTCCAAACCATAAGCAGGGATAATGACAAGACCGCATACTCTCTCCATTCAAATTTAATCTATCTAACACGTCTACTGGGCAAAATACCTTTATATTAGAACACATAGATGTTGTTGTCGCTATTTGGTTTAGTAGATAGTCTGCGCTAAATTTTATTAGGGACATTTATATACAATATATGGATGACGGTCAATTGGTCACCTTCTGCATGCACTCATTAATATTCGATCACAGAAAAACTGCACGAATGCCACGAGGACTTGTGGGCGTTGTTGTGCAACCAATGTGGTTGTATAGTCACATTTTGCTTGGTGGCTGGAACCCTCGGTACCGTTAGCATAATAATGATCATGTATGCCAATAGCTGCACAATGACTGTAGTCTCTACATGTAAAGATTGGAGTATAAGTGTGACCAGGTAATACATATACATAAACAAATACAAATTTATGTTCATATTGCGTTTTGTTCATTGTCACCTCGTTATAACCGAGAGAGCGCACGTGCACCGGAGTATATTAAATTAAATTTACAACATTATTTTAAGTGAGCATGGTTGTTAAGCGACACGCTGGTTGCAGTGTAGAATGTTTAGAAATATGTATGAATGAAAGGGTGGACCTTAAATTACAGTTAGAACCCTTACAATTAGGAAAAGATGATTCTTGATGAGAACAGACTTAAATATTATGGATTTTATAATGGAGATTGGTACTTCAAGAAAAATTAAATCAACTATATAAAATGAAATTTAACCTCACTTCACAAGTCTTACATATATCCTAGAAGTGGTTGAGAAGCATTGAAATTCTCTTATTGATTCACCTGCTCAGAAGCATTTGCCCATCCTCTTATGTACTGCGACTCTCCTCTCTATGCCAATCAGCGCCTGTTCCACGATTTACTATCGTTGCTGAATTATTTGTTGGAAATACGAAAATTCAGTTTTAAGATTTTGACAATAAATTTGTTAAGCGATAAAAAACTGCAGGTATTTCTGAATTCAGTGCACGTTTTCAGGTTTGTCCGGGAATTTTTGCTCTTGTTGTTAGCTACTGTGCACTTACTTTTTCGTCTGTCTTGTGCATTTTCGCTGCACACCTCTGGTGATTCTTGTGTGGTTGGTGTTCTTTTCAGTGGTTTAGCTGCTTTGTGAAATTGTCATATGCTGCCTCGTGTTGCTGTTATTGTTATTTTTGCTCTATTGACGTATTTTTGTTGCTCACTGCGATAGTGTGAGTCGATGTGGGTGCTGCCGGTTGCATGCCATGTGCGACATAAGTTCATATCGCTGCTGTCAGAGCGTTGACATATTTATTTCGCTTGCCTGACATGTCACAACATCCAGTGAACAACAAAATAGAACAAGAGAATGTGAAAAAATATAGATAGAATGCAGAGGAGATAAATACGAAATGCCTATGTTAGTTTTGTAGTTTTATAATAAGGAACATTGGACACTCGTAAGTGCTCCGCTATTATATTTTCAAGGGCAAATGTTTAAATAAATCAAAATTACTCATACAAAGCTTTCGCATTCCGATCCTAACTCGCCCAGAACCCATAAAAGACATCCATACTTAACTGTAGCATAATAGGCTCAATTTAGCTTCCCTGAATATACTCATGTTCATTCTTATATTTTTGAAAGCCCTTACGAAAGAATACAAGAAAACAATAATCTAAATCCAACGAATTTAACATTTAAAAACTGAATGAAAATCTTTCTCGATATGAAAGAAGTCCTTTAGAAATTAATGAAACGTGTTTATTTTTACGTAAGAGGAACAAATATTTCCAATCCATGATATGAGTCATACTTTTGGCTACAAACATTGTTAGTTAAAAGTCGCTCTCGACTCCTCAAAGAAATCTACGATAGTAAAACCTAAATAATAAGTTTTGGACTGGGACTTTTAACTAAATTACGTCGATGGGAATTGACAGTTCTTCCAATCACTAACAAAAACAATGGATTAGAGGAATTAATAGTAATAGTATCCTACAAAATGCGAGCAAATTTAAATCTTCAGACATTTTCCATATTGACGATTAGAATATACTTCTTGTAAATAAAATGTAAATATTTTAACACAAAACTGATACCCTCGGAGTTATACGTTTTAAAAAGTTTCTATTCCTATTATATCTTTATATATCTTTTTTATATTATGGCAGTTTTTCTATGTGTATCTGTATCATACTAAATGCCCATCCATCCATCCATGTCTAATTAAAGACTACATATCTATGCTATTTAGCCATTGCTTGTTTTGTATTGCCAACATTCATGCTCCACTATGCAGGTTTATACGATGTTGACTTTAAACTAATTAAATTGACTTAAGTTATGTTAGTAAATCACAGCAAATTCCAAAAGGATTGCAAACGATATTTAACAATGCATGTAGCCAACAAAAGCCCAGTGAAGCCATTTAATGGTAAATAGCAAAATTATGCAAATCTTTATACGAGGTTATGGCTTTAACGTTCGGTCTACGAAAACGTTCACTTTATTGTTGTTGTTATTACTACTTCTAATGGTGTTGAAGTAGTACTCGTGTTGGTTTTCTTGATATCCCATATATGTCATAAATAAATTGATTTGAAAGCTCTCTAGCGCTTTCATGTATGCTACACCAATTTGTACGCATAGCTGAAAAGGACGGGCAAGAGAAAGGGAATGTGAAAATGTAATGTTGACTAAGTTGTAAAATTATTTTCGTGTGTTCAAAAGTATGAGTGTGTGGCTGTAGATTGGAATTTATTTATATAGTCTTGGATATGACTTACAAAATATGCTCGTAATAAATCCCAGAAGAAAACCACTAAGTTTTCTCAAACATCAAGTGCATATATCTGCATACAGATGTAAAGATATAAATCTGAATTTAAATATCTTCGCCTCTTTTGTTGAAATCTCTATGATATCCTTAGTTGTCATCGTCGGTGGTGTCTTATCATATTATATTTATACATGTCTTCACATTGAATTTATATGTTTCTGTTGGATGTGTGAGCACGTCTGCTTCTTCTATTCCTTGCTCGTGACAAACGTTAAAATTACATCAAAACCACAAGCCATTAGCTGTGGTTTCTATAACATTCATAAACACACGCATATAACTCAATTTAAATTTTCGTTGGGGTGTGCTCAGCTGTAAATTGCTTTGCTACAACATTCATATTCGCCTTGTGGCCACACTGATGGGTCAATTAATAGATAGAAGATAAGATAATTATATACTACGATAAAATAATTTTTAATTTAAATTTCAAGAAAGATATTTGCTGATAAAGACATGGTTTTCATTTAAAAAAATTTCAATTGCCCTAAATAGTTTTAATACAGATATCTATGATGCATGCAACATATTCTTTTCAAAATACGTATGTATAGTTGATTTACATACATTATGGCCAACTTATAGAGTATTCCTCATCTTAGATGAGTATTCCTCATCATAACCAAATAGCGTTCATTAAATTGAGAATCGGTTCTATTTTATCATCTCGGATAATTAATTTAAACTGGAACACGAATAGGCTAGCAATTGCTCTGCAATATCATAATTTAATGCAGATATGTATGCGATGACCTCCTTCGGCAACCTGGAGCGATTTCTGGTTTAGCAGCTAATCACGTTTAAACGCTTCAACCAGTAGTTTGCCGATGGCGCTGCAGTAAATCATCTTCGAAACTGGCATAATTTCATATTTCTATTTACATACAAACACGTTCTCATACGAGGGGAGATGGGTGAGTTTTGCAAATAATTGGATATCAAGATGATGTTTTATAGTAAATCGGAGCTCTGTTGCTCAGGTCTGTAGATAGGTACCCCTTTATCGAAGAAATGCGGAACTAATAAGCCGCGCCTGAAAGCCTGGTTGATTTTATGAGAGGTTTAAGGAATTTCTTAAAATGTGGTAGACTTTGATGGCATGGATATGATTCGATGCTTTACAGAGTTGAATCCCAAAAATCCATCACCATATTCGGACCACTTCTATGAATTACTAACAACATACCTTATGGTCTGTAGTAATTTGTCTCCGAAACTCGAACCGACTATCTAGTTGTACTTCGACTAAATTTTGTAAAATCAGAACAACTTCTGATAGTCTTTATCAGTAGTCCTTTAGCAGATCTTGATGGAGTCAAGAAAAACAGTGTTGCATTTGCAGTTTCATAAACTTAACAAACACTCCTCGTGGTAAGATGATTAAGCACGGCAGCGAATAGAACTCAGCTGAATTGAATGAACTGAAACTAAAACATGCCACTTGCCACATTGAAGAGCAATTTGTAGCGCAACACAATTGCATGGTTATGCATTCCGATATATATATAATTGTTGTACAACAACAAAGACACGACTGTGAGTAAGTACACTTGGCTATGCACCTCGGCTTTTGCAGTTTATTTGCCAACTGATAAGCCATAATATAGCAAATAGTACATACTCCGCTTGGCTCTACCAAACTTGTTTCGCCACCTTAATGTTCTGTCGGCCGTCCAAACCGTCTGCCTGTCAATATGCTATTGCGGCGACTGTCTGGACTCGATTGCAGACCATGGCGATAAACTTAGTACATAGGCACAGCACTAGAGGCTTGAAATTGTATGATTGAGGGTGCTGCGGGATCAGACCAACAGTTGAAAAGTAACCATGAAAAACTGGCGTTCAGCATGATTCCATACTAATTGCTAGCAAAAATAACCTTGGTGCCAACAGGAACGAAGTATGACTGTGGTACGAGTAGAATGAGATTATTGAAACAATAATTCTACCAAAGAGGGAACTGTGGATCTTCGATTATTTGACAGCAATAATTATTGATTTGTATTATCCTGCTTAATCGAGAAATTTCGATCTATTCACTATCTTTACAATGTATTATTTTAGAGGATCTATGTGAGAGAAAAAAGGCAGTACTTTATTAGTTGAGCCACATCGTACATTAGACTAAAAAGTTGAAAAGTTTGAACATCAAGAATATATTACGTCAGTTATTTCGAAATAATTCATTAAAAAACAACAAAAAATATAAAAAAGGATATTTTCATTATCTGACCCACCATGGACCATGCGGGTCATATTGTACGTTCAATGGGCAAGTGCCACTAGTCGCATCGGTCGTAGTCGGTTACTTTACGATGTCAAAGCCAATACACGTGGGTAGAAGGAACGTTACATTACGATTTGTTTTATTCAATTTTAGTTTTTATTTCAACTTTTTGCCATCGTTTGTAGCAAACACGCAATTCTCGACGCCGTGCAACATGTTGTTGCCACTGCCTGTGCATAGGATCACTGTTCATTGCTGATTGCAGTCGCAGTCGTGTGTCTCACGATGCATGCAATATAACTTCGAGTCGGTGCACTTTGTAATGATGTGCCGCTGTTGTGTTACTTGTTGCTTGTACGCTTCCTCATTCCTGCTACACCTACGGCTGTCATAGGAAAATGTTAACTCACGTTTTTACTGTATGTACAGGAATTGATGCGGCAAATAAAAACAAAACAAAGAAAAACTAACAAATAATTGGTGCTGTTGTGCGCACCCAATACTACAATGTTGCGATAAATAGCAACAATCGTGCTGCCACATGTGGGCAAACATTTTAACAGTCAACATTCTGATATGTACGATTTGCCACATCATAGCAAGTAACAGCAACAACAGCAATAAAAATGTAATGCTTAACTTGCCTTGCTCCTGAAATAGCCAGCAAGCAGATCAAAGGAGCGCGATAGAAATTTCAAAACTGAAAAATTACATCTGCGTCATGTTGCTGTTATTGAAGCAACATATCTATCAATAAATACAAATTGATGTGTAAACGCTGATACATGGTCTGTTGAGAGTTCGAAGTGAGAAAGTTAAAAGCATGAGAAACTTTTTAAGAAACCATTAATATACAAGACGAGGGCCAAGCGAACTTTTTTATTACAAATAAAATGTACCATTTCATAGCTGGTCAAAAGTAACGGTTTTCTTGAGAAACATCGATGAATAGAGGGAAATGAAATGTAGAAGGGTTAATTCTCATAATAAAGTACCACATTACTTTCTATGGTATGTTAGCTAAACTTATTGATACTATGAGTTCAAAAACAGCACTCGCAGCATTTTCGATTGTTAAACATATGAAGCTTTGGTGATTTATAGATACTTGACTGATCAAATGATACCTGGTTTCATGGAAAGATTTGTCGCCTGATATATCGACACGAACCCGACATTCCCCATTGCTAAAACCAGTTAGTAATTTCTATAATACGTATCCTAAAAGACAGTCATAAGAAGTTTACATGTTTCAAAATTAAAGACTATAAAAATCTCGATTAGATTGCATGCATATTCGAACAATATTACTCCTACTACATTATCGTACTAGAACTTTTATTTCCCTCTACCGCTTTTCTTAATATGAATATGTCGTCAAACGAATTTATTTCCGTCTGAGATATTTTTATTTCAATTCTTCATATTTTACCAACTAAGTCGTGCAAAATTATTTTCAATCAACTGGATGACAAAAGCATCGAATACAAAATTTTCTCATATACATTTAAGAAGATCATAAATCTGCTCCTCACTCATTGTTTTTGCATTGGCATGCAATTCAATTTTCCACTTTCTTGAACTTTACAGTTTCAATCATTACGAAATATGTAATATTCGTTTTAGGCAACATATTTTTAACACATATTGTGGTGCAAATATCATTCAATCATGCGTGCAATAAATCTAAGGCGACAAATGAAATAAAATATTTTGAAAATAAAGATGTGAATGCAGGGGGTAAAAATGGGAAGCTGTCAAATTGATTATTTTTTAATAAAATATGCAAGTTTCGTTTTCTTAGTTGACGCAAACAAAAATTGGGAATTAAAAGGATTTTTGGCACCTTTTATTTATTTTACTTTGCTTAAGTTTCGTAATGAAAGTTCATGTACTTTGTTTTAGCGATATAGAGTCCGTTTGTGCTGTACAAATTCTTGTCAGCTTTTCCATTTCGCTTTTATTTATGAATTTAATCAAACCAATCTCCGTTGGCAATTAAAAATTCGATTTGGCATTACTTACAGAGTAATGGTATTTATTTCGTGTCGTGTGCATTCGTATTTCGCTGATTGTGCAAACTGTGCGATGTTGGATTGCTGCGGACTACCTTTCTAAAAAAATATTATAGAAATTTTAAAATAAAAATTCCATATGCAAGCGTTGGGAAAACTAGTTTAATTGCCGTACTAAAATATTGTTATTAGAATATTTCTATATTTTTTCCAAGCATTGAAAATTTAGTGAGATATATTCAAAGCTCCATGGCACAGTGGTTGGGCTTTTATGAAGGTGCGGTCATAAATACTTCCCGTTAAGATATCGGTTTGAAATTTTCACCAAAAAACTAGAAAATTATTTTAAATATATAGTAAAAACAAGTAAGGAAGGGCTAAGTTCGGGTGTAACCGAACATTTTATACTCTCGCAATTTATTTATTTAACTTTATTTTTATTATATAATACACAATTTGACCCACATATTCGTCATATATATTGTATAGAGTCCATTGAAAGTTAGAGAGCCTAATATTAGGTTAGAAGTTGTTTAGTGAGCTAACCCACTTTTAGTAATTTTCAACCTAACCTTTGTATGGGAGGTGGGCGTGGTTATTATCCGATTTCTTTCATTTTTGGACTGTATAAGGAAATGTCTAAAAAAACGACTGCAGAAAGTTTGGTTTATATAGATCTATTGGTTTGCGAGATATATACAAAAAACCTATTTGGGGGCGGGGCCACGCCCATTTCCCCAAAAAAATTACATCCAAATATGCCTCTTCATAGTGCGATCCTTCATACCAAATTTTATTTCCATAGCTTTATTTATGGCTTAGTTATGGACATTATGTGTTTTCAGTTTTCGTCATTTTGTGGGCGTGGCAGTGGTCCGATTTTGCTGATTTTCGAACTTAACCTTCTTATGGTGAAAAGGAACACGTGTTCCAAGTTTCATTAAGATATCTCAATTTTTACTCAAGTTACAGCTACCACGGACGGACGGACAGACAGACATCCGGATTTGAACTTTTCTCGTCACCCTGATCATTTTGATATATATAAACCTATATCTAACTCGTTTAGTTTTAGGACTTACAACCAACCGTTATGTGAACAAAACTATAATACTCTCGTAGCAACTTTGTTGCGAGAGTATAAAAATTGGCCCCATCGGACTACTAGGTCCTATAGCTCCCATAGAACTGTAATTGCCATTATATGGCAATCATGCGCAAAAATACTTCTCATAGTCATGGTCGGAGCGGCAAAACTTTCAGTAAGGCTTTGTAAAAACATTTAAGAAAGCGATAAACAAGCTGAACATGATTTGTCGTTATAGTTTCCCCCATCCAACCCCCACATATCATATAAAAAAGTCATGTAGGAAAAAAGCAAATTATCAACCAATTTAATACAGTTCATTTTCAACAGCCATTATAATTAGAACAAAAACTTATAATGCACCCTCTATTAAACCGTACTTAGATTGAAATAAAGATGATTTATCCTTCTTTCCAAGCTTTTTTAGTCCAATTATAATGAGTTTGAACTTAAAAATAGTTAATTCAAAGGCCATTATTATTTTGACGATTACTTGTACATCTGCAAATTTCCGCACCTAACTTTAACACTTTTATTACCTTAAGACTCTGGCAAAGACAATGTAAAATAAATATAATGGGGGATCGCGGGGGAACACAACTAAAACTTTATGTAAACACATTGAAGACATTGAAGACGCAGACTAATTTCACAAAAAATAAAAATCACGTTAGTCTTAATTAATTTCACAAAAAATAAATAAATACCTTTAGCTTCAAAAGCCATTAAAAATAATCTTAATTCGTTAACCTGAACAATTACCAGAACAATTTGAAGTGCGTTGTTGCTGCGAATTTAAAAAAAAATGTCTGATGTCCTTTAAAAAATACAGTTGTTCATGCGTTTAACTCTATTTTTAGAAAATACCGTTAGATTTTTGGGAAAACCCGGTTAGAAAATAAGAAGTTTGGACAATTTAGAGGCCATCGGTTCACATTTTGTCAAAAAATCGAGAGATGGATTTTTTGATTTTTGGCCTACGGTGGAACCACTGAACAATTAAAACCTTACAACGATTGTATTTAGTCCAATAAGCAATAATTTTTTTGCAAATGTAACCAATACAAATGTTAAGTTTTCTCATATCTACTGCGTAGCCTTTGTTTTTAATGCTTTGTTCTACCAAACCAAATTTGAGCAACAGTAAGACGACAGCTAAGTTTATTCACGAATATAAACATATGGGCAAATATCGGCAGCTACACCTAACATTTTTATTACCTTAAAACATTGACAAATACACTGATAACACTCATAAAGGGGAGATCGTGGGGTAACATAACTAAATATCTATTTAAACGTGAAAATTACGTTAAAAAAATACACAAAAAAGTATAAGCAATCAAAAATACACAACAAATAATAAATCAATAAAATTAATTTCACAAGATGAATTTATTAAAGTAAATACCTGAAACAATAAAATTATTTTTAAATAATCAAAATCGGACCTCTCTAGCAAACGTTTGACCATTTTAAAATTCAATTTTGTTTTCACGAAAAGCTAACTTAGCGCAGTTTCGCTACAAAATTGAACAGTTGATCACGTTTTGCATTCTATTTTTAGAATGTCCCGTTAGATTTGCAGTAAAAACCGGTTTGCCATGAAGAAGCTTGGACATTTTAGAGACGATTTGGTAACTTTTCGGAAATTTTTGTTGTTATGAATTTTTTGAATTTTGTCCTATGGGCGCAACCACTGTGCATTGGCTCTTATGAATTTTTAAAAATTACGTATACGCCCTGTACTTCATTATGGAATAAACCAACATTTAAGCACAATATTAGTTTAGTTTAGGAACTGTGATGTAACGATCTCAATTTTTTTCTTTTATGCTGAAAAACTACTTTCGTGATGCTATTTAAAAGCCAAAACAGACTGCTTTCTTTTAAGACTCCAAATATAGAGCTCTTCGAACATGCATCATCTTAAGAGTTCTTAAACTTCCGTGACAGTACTTTCATACAGAAATTACGGTTCCAAGAGAACTCAGATTCATTCGGCAATTCCCAGTTACAGTATCTGTATATTCTTAAGCGTTATGAGCGGATATTGCAGTGGTATAAAGCATTAATTCTCTCTCAATATTTGAGGAATGTTACCAAGTTGTTAGCCCTTGCCTAGACGTATTGATGATGTAAAAGTTGAAAACACAAGTGTTAAGAGAATTTAGAGTTAAAAAGAACTGCTACATCCTAATTAATTAAATTATTACTCTCCTTTTTTTCATTTTCCACTCGGTTACTCATTTTCCTTTGCTTTTCATTTCCACTCTTTTAATTTGCAACCATTCGTATTTAATATGCTTGCCCAGTACAAACTTACTGCAACTCTGTGCGATTCTTTCAAGCAGCTACTGCTTACAGCTGAGTTAGTTAAATGCGACATCTATTATTTTTCACTTAGTTTTGGCGCTCATCCGAGTTGCTTGAGTTCCGCTGTTAATGCGGCAAAGCCAGTGCCAGTGCTGTTCATCTCCAGGCGCAATAAAGCTGGCTGCGAATGAGTTTGAAGATTTACTTAATTTCGTGTTCTTTCGCTTTGTTTTCGTCTAAAATAAATCCATTACTTTTTTGTTTCTTTGCTAATTTCAACCGGAGAAACTTTGGCCACTGCCGCTTAAATAAAACAATGAAACTTGTTTTTCTTACTTCGCATTAGCCCTTTAGCCCATTGCCAAAAGTTGTCAGTCACTCGTTGTTCGTTGTAGTCATAAATGTTGTTTGTTACTTCTTTCATCGTCCAATCCAATGGCACATCCGGAAGCATTTAGAAAGTTTCCGTTCAAGAGGAACTGCAAAATGGGACGAGAAAAGTTTGTGTACAAGAAAGTTGAGCTGATGTATCGGTCATCCTTAGACTTAGGTAAAGATGAAGAAGAAGTTTCTTGTGGTTTTCGATATTTTTATTCTCAGTTTTTGAGTTTTTTGGGAAACCCCCTTAAAGAATAACGTTTATTCTAGCCTGACTGCCGTATTCCAAACAATTAGCCTTGGAGCAGTTCTAGAAACAAGGTTCGATATTAGAGTCTTTCCCAATATTTTCTGACAGCGGCTTGACGAGGCGGCTTTGTATCAGTTTCGATCATTGTTAATAATTAAAACTAATCCAAGTCTATGAAAATCTATGATATTAGGTTAACGAGACCTAATTCGTCAAATATAAAAAAAGAACTAACAATGGTTCCACCACCATACCAATCTCACGTGTAAAGTAATGCGCCTTATTGTTGGGTAAATCATTGGGTTTTGTAAATGGTCATTAAATATACGTAATAACTCCTGTATATATATTGTTTTGCTCTTGTTTTTGGTTTTCGAATTTCCCTTGTGTTTGTTTTTTACGGTTTAGTATTCGCTTTCTTTGTGCGCTTATTCCTCGTTTCTGTTGTAGCTTTCAATTATTGAAGCAATTTTGAGCCAGACTGTGTGGATTTTTTAATTCATGACCTCCTGACATTATTTGCTGATTTGCTGTTTATAGGCTCTGCAATGCGTTATGAAAACTTGCCAAAATCGACATTGTCCACTTGTGCCATGATTTATTAAATTGGTTGCACTTTGCTTGTTTGATATCTTATAACAATATTTTTTAACATATTGCTGAGTAAAACATATTGAGAGAAATCTTCGTTTTGGAAACGCTGTTTATTATATTACGGGTAATTCAGTGAAAATTAAACTCATAGAGCCAGTCTCTTAACCGAAAGCAAAAACTAACAACAAATGTGTGATACTGTTTTATATACAGCTTGAAAGAGTTCGGTGTCTCTCGGAGTATACTAGCGTAGTACTAATAGTCCGGAAATGCCTATGTTAATAAAAACATTTCATGTCTCCACTTCACTTCGACTCAGTTGAGTTTTATCTTAAAAAAATTTCTCTCTTAAAACATTTTTTGGTTAACCCATAACATTAATGTTTTGAGTCTATCGAAGTGATATAACTGAGCATAATTAGCAAATTTGTAACCAATTAAAAAATGTTTAAAATTTTTATTTTATATTACTTACTTTTATTGCCTCATGATATTTTTATGCAACTTTTTGTTGCCAGCAACATAAACAGGGTTGTATAAATGAACACGTTCTTCTACAGAGACGCGATCGTTTATGGCCACATGGTAACACGAAGTGTTGTAAAGCTCGCTTAATAGCATTTGCTATATAAAATTAACTCATTTAAAACTATGAAACAAACTTTACTAAAAACTGCAAATTCCGTACAAATTATTTTTCAACACTTCCCACTGCTTGCATACATACATAAATACATACATTCGAATACATAGTTTTATTATATAGACATTTTATTATATTATATATACATACAAAAACATTATAAAGAGTTTTATATGTATGCAAGTGAATATGTTGTTGCGCAAACTTTTCATCCCACTTGTAACAGCAATTTACTGCCTGCAATTTCCAAACAACATAATTTTGTTGCTGGCAGCCAATCTCGCAGCTGTTGCATGTGATTTCCAGACGAGCTGGGCGGCTGATAAGCTAAATAATATGAAGATGGGTTTGACGCTTTGGTTTTCAGACACTAAATGAACTAAGGCTGAGGATTTCACAGGAGTTTAATTAAAGTAAAATTTTCACTTAAAATTATAAAAAACGAAATTTCGTTTTCTTAATTATTTTTTTATTCTTCTAAGTGATTTCAGTGATTGGTTCCGAGTAAAGCTTATGTAATTTGGTGCACTGCGGAACTGAATATGTACCGAATCACTCTTACAAAGAAGGCGTCCTCCGTACGTCGATAGCAGTCCATCTTTGGGAACGCTACTGATATATATTACCAGATGAAAGGAGCGTAGTACATAAGCATTAAATTATATTGCATTTTCTGAGAAGGCATATCTTTTTTTGGCCTTTTGGCCTTCCCTTTGGAGGTGACTTACTGCAACTTCTTGCAGATACTTACCGTTAAAATTGTTTCATTGAGGAAACCGACGTTTATGAAACTTTTAGATATCTTTGCTCCGCGAAAGAGAATATAACTAACCATAATGAAATCAAGATTTTTTTATTGAACTAGTTTTATTTGTTTTGCAATCATCTACTTTTCTTACGAATGTTCTCTGAATTTCCACTGAGATACGCCAGGTGAAAGGAGCGTAGTACATAAGCATTAAATTATATTGCATTTTCTGAGAAGGCATATCTATTTTTGGCCTTCCCCATGACTTAATTAGTAAATCGATATCAGACACTCGTTTTCTTTATTTAATTTGTGATGCTCTCAACATGATTGCCTACTTTTCTAACTTTTGATATCCAATTCTCCTAGAGACGAAAATAACAATCGTCAAATTATTACAATCAAGAGACAGCCCTATATATCACAGCAATTTCCTTACATCCGTTGAGAATTGTAGGCTTGTTTAGTTAAACGAGAGTAAAAGAGATACAAAAGAAAGAAAATGGGAAAACAAGATATAATGCAGCCACTTAAAGCATTGAAATTCTTCCAAGTCAAAGATACGGATTGTAGTGCGAACAAAGGAATTAAATAGCAACATTGGCAAAACGTGTCAATTTAAATAAAAATTAAGTCAAATGGTGAAACTGAAATTAATTATTTTTCACGCTGAAGTAAAGCCTGTAAAAATTTTAATCTAACTGAGAAACTGCAGGATGATTAAGATTATTTGCCTACAATGTATATATAAACGCAAACTCTTTTTTCCATACATTTTTCCATCTTCCCTACTTCACCATGTCATGCAACTTTGCATCCGTGGGAAATTGTCTTTCAGTTATGAAATGAGAACAAGTTGCGGTTTGCTTGATATTTTCCGAATCGTTGCGCCAGGATTAAGGCTGTCAGAAATTGGAACAGCAGCAGCTGCAAGAGCTGCAAATAAAGTTGTTAAGCTGGTAGTTGCAATAACAACAACGATAATAACAACAACATAGATATTAATAATAAAAACTAACCAGCCACAGAGGAGCACAGCAATAAACTATGCTTGTTTGTGGCTATTAAAATGTTTAGTGCTTATATTCGGGATCTCGAAGCGTCGAAATTAGACTGTCGGGATTTCATATATCAGTATTCAACTAAGAGCGAGTGACCCAACCAACACCAATTCGTTTTATAGAGACTTGTTTCGTGAAAGATTTTATTAAAGATTCATAGTTGAACAAGTAGCTCTTCTTTCCAGAATCCCACCAAGACTGCATTGTCTTTTGTTCATACTTTTGTTTATACCATTCAAATGGACTCCAGTTGGACAACAGAATGCTTGATCAATGCTATTTTTTCAAAGCAAAATTTTATTTATTTATTGTGCCGCCAAGCAATAAGAATTTAGGCATATGCTAATATCCCTGAATCGCCACTTTCGTGGATTGAGATTCATAATATTACACGGGATTTGTGGTCCTAGTACGAATAGAAAAATTTCAACCTTGTAAGCAGCGGGTTAAAAACCTTTTAGACACCCATTTATTAGCTGAAAAGCAGACCATCTACCAGGTGATGGCCAGCTGCAACTTTACTTAAATTAAAACCACTAATGCCAGGAACACCAAAGTATCACATCAACAGTGCTACATACATTATAACCTGTCACTGTCATTAATTTTCGCTCAATGGCTGTGCTTTGAGAAGGAAATCTTTATGAATGCATTAGAGACGCAAGCAAGCAGTCTAGAAGCAGGAATGTAAAAGAGAAAACGCAAAGAGTGGAACGAAGGAAGTGTTGCGTGATGAAAAATTGAAAAAGTTGCTAGCCATCGAAGTGGATGAATGAGTTGGTGAGGAAAAAAAACGCATCCAATTGATTGAGTTGGAAAATAAAACCACACTGCAGCAACAAAAACAATTTGTTGCTTGCAATATTAGCTCAAATATGGACAGTTATTTGAAAGTCTAGTTTTCTCCGAAAGTAACTAGTTGGGACCAGAAGTTTCAAGTTTTGTTCCCAAAGCGGCTTTTTTAAAGACTTAACTATTAGTAACATATATAGAGACGTATTTTCTTTAAATCCATTTTTGTGGTCGCAAAATATCCTTCCAATATTTAAATGCGCTCCAATAAAGTTAGTAAACTAAGTACATAAACTCACATTAATGTCGCAATAACACATTCGAACTTGTAAGTTTTTAGACTTTCTTTAGAGATGGTACGTTAAATATTTTCTTTAAATCCATTTTTGTGGTCGCAAAATATCCTTCCAATATTTAAATGCGCTCCAATAAAGTTAGTAAACTAAGTACATAAACTCACATTAATGTCGCAATAACACATTCGAACTTGTAAGTTTTTAGACTTTCTTTAGAGATGGTACGTTAAATATTTTATACAACTTAGCATTCTACACACCAACCGGTGTCAGCTTGTCAAATAAGTAAAGATGCGCGCCATAGTCGTGTTGATTAAAAGATCAATGCGATAATAGTGGAGGTAGGTCCGGGTCGAAGTCAGAACGTGGCTGATGAGTGCTGCCTTTGCCTGATAGCATTACGCACATAACAATTTATTTGCTGAGGTATACATACAAATTATAAGATACCTATCGGCTAGGCAAGGCAGAGTAATACAAAAAGCCGCTACGCGTGCCCATATGATCAAAATGTAGACATATGCGCATTGTGATCAAGCTGAAAGCAAAAGATTAATCGTGGCAATGAAGAATTTTAAATTAATATAACAGCAGCTGGATTAAAAGCAGAAGGAGCTTGAAAAGTATGTATGTATGTATGTGATTGGCGTTCAGCCGTCTGTATGTGGTAGCATTAAATGTTGTGACGGGTGCGTTCCAACGTCGTAACAGATGAGCTTACTGGCGAACAGAGTTGGCAGCTCAGTAATGCAACGGGTGAATATGAAATCGAATGTATGTATCTACATAAAGGTTGGTCGCAAAAAAGAGTGGAAAACAACAAAGAAGTCGGGCTTACAATGGAAATCTATAAGTTTTGTCAGTCGCATTCTACCGTCCGAACTGTTGGTTTACCTGATCTACAGACTTTTTGGTCCTTAGCTCATAATCGTGCCTGATCATAGTAAAATTGTTTTGATATTGATACCTCCAGACTCTCAACGAATGGTCCACCGTAATAATCATGTCTGACAATTCTCCGTCTAGCCATCATCGCGACAACACTGACTTTCTATCTGTCACCCTCAATCTTCATAAAATATCATTTTATGAACTCCTTTTTGGAACTCCATTAAACGTACGTCGGCTGTGCAATAAAGCCTGTAGCAGCGTTGTCGTCCGACAATCCATGTGTGTGTGGAGCAATCAACCTCTGGCGATATTTGTAATTACCGAGTGCAACAAGCGCTAATTTAGGTGTTCGGGCGACAAAGTGAAGATGAAGTAGAAAACAAGTAGTTAAATAATTAAAAGTGGATTTTTAGCGTGAAGTGCAAATTATTTTTGTTCACTTGCAGTTGCAAATGAAGTAATTTCGTGCGCGCTTGTATTTGGCTGTCCTCTTTACATGCCGCATTACATTCAATTTAAACTAATTAAAAGCACCAAGTAGCACATTTAAGCCCAGTCAGATTCTTAAAAGCCAGTAAAAGTTGCTTTTTCGACATGACTTAAAAGCGGCGCTCGTTTGGTTGGTGCAACTTAATCAATGCTCAATGCTCGCGACTGGTTTTTGCTCTTCAACAACGGTCGCTTGCTGTCCTACAATCTGCCAGCTGAGGCGTAGACAACTTGCAACTGTTAGGTCCTCACTTGATGCCCCTTAATTCATCATAGTTCGTGTTGGACATTTCGAACGTGTTTTCCATTTTAATTGCAGATCAGCCCTCGGGTAGGAACTGCTGTTGAGTAGAGTTGGTCGCTAGTTTTCTTACGTAACTCTGGGTCGATCTTGTTTTTTTTTTCACTTCAGTGGTAAACAATTTTTATTGAAATCGTCTTATTTCAATGAAGAAATTGAAAAAAACTCGAGACCAAATATGTTGACATGCTGATTTGAAGTTGCACAATTCATGTCTTGTAAGAATTGATTAAACTTATTTCTATGTATACTTAAAAAACCTTAAAACTTGAACTTGCTCCATTGATTTATATGTATGTATGTATGTATGTATGTAATTGGCGTAGATTCCATTGGCTCTATTGATGTACTCTAGCTAAAAGGGCAGATGACGATATTGTAAAAAATTTAACAGTAAAATATTGTTTGGAACTGGGAATAACATTGTTTTTAAATGACGTTCTTCGAAGGACTAATTAAGTCTCATTCGGATTTGGAATAAAGATGTATTAATTTTTGATTTTAAATCTCTCGCTGAAACTTCAAATATCATAATCTGGGGATATTGTGGGAATTGTGGGTTTTGAATTTTAACATATGTATATGTGTGGGCAAAAAGTTAGTAAATAATATTTACAAATAAGCAGTTTCGGCAGCCTCAAAACGTTTGTAAAATAAATTCAAAAATATAAACCAGACACGAATACGTCAGTATACACGTGCTATGTAAGTTCAAGTGATCGTGTGAAATGTATAGTAAAAATTACATCGGTGTCCTGGTTGCTTGCAGCCGCCGTTGTTATGTGAAGTATTTTACTCATTTTCCTTTTTTCGTATTTGTTCACATTTGTTCACTCGCTTCTAGTGGCGCTGTGTTCAAGTGGTGGTTGTGCCACTATGGCTTGCTGCAATATTGTATATGTCAAAGTTTTTAATACTATTTTCGCAAATAGAATTTGACACAAAGCGTGCGCATCCTTATTTTTCCACAGCGTTGTATAATAGTTTTTATAATTGTTTCTACTTCCGTGCCTCTTAAACTTTATATTTAAAATTTTTTGTGGTTTTATTCGTGTGTATAACTTCAACCAATTTAATAATACATTTGATAAGTAAGGAAAATAAATAATAAATATTTGGATTAATATAAGCGATTCTTGTCAACCACAAATTAAAAGAGAAGGATAAATTTCAAATTTGAAAAAAAAATACAATAAATGTTCTTCTCTTTTGGCTTAAATACTTTTTAGTTTAGAAGACTTTATCGGTAATAGAACTGATATTTACGCTATTTAAAATTGTAATACTTTTTATTCTATAATCTGTAAAAGTACTGCATTAAGAATGACAATGGTAATGGTAATTGGCATGATGTTAGTAATTATAATTGTCAATTCCTTCGATAGTCAGGTCTATATAATGATCCGGATCAACCAAACTGTATAAACGATAAAATTTCAGTAGAAAAGATGGTAATCGATTTCTAAATCACCAATTCAACTTATGCAATTAAAATAGCATTTTCTTAGCACATGTTTCTTACCAAAACTCTGCAAATCAGTGAGTAAAATTACTCTGTGTAAATGTCTCTTTATTTCTCTCTCTCTCTGTATCTCTGCCCATTTGCAATGTTGTCACTTGAATCATCAACACCTTACAGTTAAATCGCCAACAAATCAGACAGTGCAAAGCGAAGCATTTTACTTTCTTATGTAACCATGAAATCAAACACGCTAACCACATTTAGCACAGTCGCAAGCAACCAGTCGTAATTATTAACGCGACACACAGATACAAACTTGTGAAGTTGCTAATGAACACAACACATTCACACCAGCCCATAGTATATAGGGAGCTGCAGGTCAACCCGAAGATGCTGTGGCTGACAGCGATGATTGAGCAAGCGCAATAGACCGACAAACAAGACAACAACAACGAATGTCACAGTACATTCACTCCGCAAATGTTATGTCATCAGTGGCAATGGAGGGAGCGCATCTTTACTTGAAGTTGGTTGGGAGAGTGCTTGCCGTATAACTAAGCAAGCAATTCTGTTTTTGTTTTGCGAAAAAAAAACAGAAAAATCTGTTAAGACTTTTTCATGTCATACCATGCAACGCCGCGGCGCTCATGCTTCCAAAGATTGGCGTCGGCAACAACAGCTGTTGTGTTGTGTTTGCATTGACGCCTTTGGCAGTTGACGTTGGTGTTGCTGTTATTACTGGGTATAGCGAGTATACAAAAAAAGAGTAACCCGCTGTTTATTTGTTGTCTCAAGTATTTACAACAAAAAACTGTTAACAGCAAGCAAATCTTTTTTGACGATTTGTTTCTTCCGCGCTTCCCTCTGTCTCCACTCATTCCCTTAGTTGTTATACTGCCTTCAAAAATTACACCAAAAAATCGCATGAGTCGTTACTGATTCGCTGCTCGCTTGGTTTCTAAAATGCCCATACACTTCACACATCTGTGGCCGCCAGCTGGTTATGGCACTGCATTTTCGGCGTTGCTTTGCCTTTGTTTTTGTTATTGCCTTTGGCTTTTCTATTTTTCTTTGGGCGCATGCCACAGTTTGCATAAGTCATCGTGGCACTAGGTATGGTGGTATGGCGCTATTGATGCGCTGCAACAGTTCTCATCCTCCTCGCTTCATCACAAAGCTAGATACTATTTGCCTCAAGCGTCCAAATATCTAGCAGTTATTTTGTTGCAGTGAAGCGCAAGTTACATACCAGTTGGTTAGAAGGCTTCGTTGTTGCCGCTCTTGTTGACAAGCGCTACGTTAGGTTATCGAACTTATGGAAGATCCAGAGTTTAAGAAAATATTTTTTTCGATGCTAGTGTATGTTATGTACTAGATTCTTATTGGGTAATATTATACGAGAGAGTGAATGCCTACGATTGATACCTTTCGATTACACATTTTATAGTCCTTATGGAAACTATTTCACATTTAGTATTATTATTTAATTATCTTAACCAGTTATATTTTAAACGTACATGAATGCTGACTTATGTAAATCCATTATTTAAATTAATTTCGTTAGACTATTGCACTGGCGACGTAACACAAATTCTCAACCAATGTCTAATTGCTTAGCTCAGCTTTTTAACATTTCCAACTGTCTCTTGTGTACTTGCAACCGCACTCTGTATATGCCACACACTATTTCAAATGTCAGAGATTAGACGCAACCGCACAC
Organism: Zeugodacus cucurbitae; assembly: GCF_028554725.1. Taxonomy (NCBI): domain Eukaryota; kingdom Metazoa; phylum Arthropoda; class Insecta; order Diptera; family Tephritidae; genus Zeugodacus; species Zeugodacus cucurbitae. Next base: position 14,496,650 of record NC_071671.1, read on the forward strand.
ACACTGCAAGAAGATATCAAATACCAAGCTCCCGTTTCAATTAAGTCATAAAGACTATAAGCTTCACCGTTATTGTTACGTACCAACGGTTGCACGTACTCGGCTTCCTTCCATACTCTCGTTCCTTTTCATTTTCTTCCTCTCCCATGTAGACCAAGCAACAGGCGTAGATATTTCCAATTAATTATGCCACATGACATGCATTAGTGCGATATGTCCCATGTGCGTCAAGGCGCTGCAATATGCACCCATATCTAACGTGCGGAAATAAATAATTTTTAGAGCACGGTAGACAATAGAAGGCGGGCTCTTTAGTCCCGTAAGCGTGTGACAAGTGACAAGTGCACTTCTAGAACTCTGATGGCGGGCGATTAGATAACTCTTAATGCGATTTAAATAAATACAGTGAAGATATATTTTTTTTGAGGAAACATTAATTATCAAATATCCTTATTCAACAACAACAGAGTTCGAAAAAACCATACCATGTTCGGTAATGAATGCTTCGGAGTTAACATAACACGTATCATGTAATTTCTTGGCTTCAACTATAGTTTCTTGCTAAGGATACTAAGAAAAACATAATGGACTAGATAGCATAATAGGCTTTGTGAAATTCAAACATTTATCTTACTGCCCTCGTAAAGTTTAATATGACTACCTCTACTTAAAGAGTGGCTGTATTTCACAATACTGGTGATTTAATTTAAAGTTGATGGTATTTCCCAGCATGCGCTCGTTGGTTTTAACTGATATGTTGTCTAACCAACTGAAATATTTGATGACATTATCTTCAGCTTCTTTAGCTTTTTATGCAGAAAATGTAAATGAAATATAGAAAACTAGACTAGATCGAATACATATGAACACATCTGGGTAAAATTTTTTGGAAATTTATATACTTTAAAATGTAGTCCTCTGAGGTTTCCGAATTCGTCTAGAAATATATATACCATAAAGCAAATATTATATTTGGGAAGTATATCTTTTGGTCTGAATGACGAAGCCACAATCTATATGCATGTCTACATGTAAAGCGAGATTAGCTTAGTTTTTGAAACCTTAACAGAAAGTGGAAAGTGGGTAGGAATCTTAAGACAATTTAGAACAGAACTTTAATCGGTAAGCTGTAGCTCTTGTGGCAAAAATTATAACCGTATTTCTTTTTTTTTACTTTCTACAGATATTATTAAAAATTTTAAAATTTTGATCGAATAATGATTATAAACTAAGATGGTAGTATAGGATGAGGTTAACATTAATTTAGTACCAAAAGTATTTCATTCTGCAAAGTGTTGACTTGGAAAACTAAACTTAAGCAAAACTATCGAACTTTGTCACTCAACTGAGTAAACGATAAACGCTTATATACATAAGAATGGCCTACTGGGCGATAGCGACTCGCAAAGGGTCGCCACCGATGAAGATCACACCAGTGCTGAATCCAAATCAACGTGAATTCCTCGAGGATGAGCTGCTCTACCGCGAAAAACTAGAAATACTAGCCGAGAACAACACGATCAGCACTGACCTATTTGTGCGGAAATTCGAGGATATCGACGATCCCGTGCTGCTGGATAAACACGATTCCTTCCATCATACCACCAAAAGTTTGCTGGTGCTGTTCCAGAGAATGGGTGTTATGCCGATACATCGCAATCCGCAGAAGCCGGGTATGCCACGCACCGGCTACTCTTGGACATCAAAACAGGTCTTCTGGGCCATATGTGTTTTCTTGATGCAAACAACGATAGTGATATTGGTGTTGCGTGAGCGCGTGAATACATTTCTCAACGATTCCGATCGGCGCTTCGACGAGGCAATCTACAATGTGATCTTCATAAGTTTATTATTCACGAATTTCCTTTTGCCGGTTGCAAGTTGGCGACATGGACCGCAGGTGGCGATCTTCAAGAATATGTGGACGAATTATCAATTGAAGTTCTTGAAAGTGACTGGCTCACCGATTGTATTCCCCAATCTATATCCGCTCACCTGGAGTTTGTGTTTCTTCTCGTGGGGTGTGAGTATTGCGATCAATTTGTCGCAATACTATTTGCAGCCCGATTTCAAGTTGTGGTACACTTTCGCATACTATCCGATTATTGCTATGCTAAACGGTTTCTGCAGCTTGTGGTAAGTTAAGCAATTCTACAATTGTCTTCTCCTTGAGATTCACTCGATAGGTATATTAACTGTACAGCTTTTGATACCGCTAGTCGCGCTCTATCCGCCTCACTGGAATTAACAATGATGGGTGATAAACCAGCGAAGAAGCTCACCGAATATCGTCATCTTTGGGTAGATTTAGGTCACATGACGCAGCAACTAGGTAAAGTAGACGAAGTTATGAAACCCGTTAGAAGAATATTCTAGTGTGGTCTAATTTTTTGCAAGATCTTAATCATAAGTTGAAGTAATCGATCCGATCAAAGCCTTTGATAGTTTCAAACTACTTGTGATCGATAAGATTCATGTTGAACTCTGATTTTCTAAGCTCTACACCAATTCTGATCCGAAAAGCAGACTTTTTCATCGAGCCAGCTTTTCTTATACTATTTGATCTCCCATTTTCGGTATCTCCGCTCTCTTTTTCAGGACGCGCTTACTCCAACATGTATGGCATGTACTGTCTGGTCGTATTCTTCACAACCATCATTGCTACTTATGGTTCACTGAGTGAAATTATGGATCATGGCGCTACTTATAAGGAAGTTGGTCTCTTCGTTATCGTATTCTATTGCATGAGTCTACTCTATATCATTTGCAATGAGGCCCATTATGCCACACGGAGTGTCGGTTTGGATTTTCAAACGAAGCTCTTGAATGTGGATCTCACCGCTGTGGATAGCGCTACTCAAAAAGAGGTAGAAATGTTTCTAATGGCTATAACGAAGAATGCGCCGATAATGAATTTGGACGGTTATGCTAATATTAACAGAGAACTAATCACGTCAGTACATTGAGTATATATTTTTTCTTCTTGAAAGACAAACTTAATTAAGGAAATGTATATGTTGCAGAATATTTCATTCATGGCTACTTACTTGGTGGTGTTGTTGCTATTCAAAATTACCGAACAGCGGAATTACCCTTTGAAACAGAGCAGAATGGAGTCGCCAATGGAGGAATGAATGATTTGTAAAGCTTTTTAGTGTAAAATTATTGTTTTTAGTGATATATAATAATATATATTTCGACCTTTGCCTTTGCTCTCGGATAATTTGTGGTTCAGTTAGCTTTATTCGTCCATTGATTTTTTTTTTACTATCAGGCCCATTAATAATCAATAAAAAAGGATAATATTTAGGCAATCGGAACGGCAATCTAAGAACAAAACTTACATTTCACATACAGAGAAACTCCTCCACTGTACGTGGGTACTAGGCACATATACATATTATGCTACCTACTGGAATTCTCCGTAATTTGAGTTCAATTGCTCCTTTTCACTCGTATTTGCCATTGACAAATGCCGTAACACATCCTCGTATCAATGCACTTGGTTTGATTTTATTCAATAGCCTTGACGTTGTGTTGCAATATGTTTACTCGCACTCATATGAGCATACATATCTGTTTGCATTTAAACTTCTATTGTAGTTTAATGGCGTTTAATCGTTTGGAAATTGATTTGAAATCGTTTGCAAAGTGGTCGTCAACATTTCAAAGGAGCTTATGCTTGTGCAATTCAGTTCATTTGTCAAGCTAGGCAAATAAATGGCATTTAAATTAGTTGCACGTCAACATTTGAGGAGGAACAGTGGTATAAATTTCTGCATACACTTTATTTAGCCATTTATACATCGAAGAAATATCGATTAATATCTGTAATTTAATTAACTGAACTTAATTATACTCTCGCAACATGTTGCACAGAGTATAATAGTTTTGTCCACCTAACGATTGTTGTTTGAAAATCGATAAAGGGTTTAACTAAGCCACAATATATTCTATGAAACTGAAATTGCGTACAGAAGATGACAACAGGGAGGGGAATATTTGGATGTAAGTAGGCGTGACAGCTAACCACACCCCAAACCCCAGAACACTTTATAATACCACTTCAATATATTAAAAAGGACTGATTTTGTAAAGTAATATGGTGCTGGAGATCGATCACTTTCGGCATTTCCTGTATTTTACACCTCAAAATTATTCACATATGTACGTGTATATATAAATCGCCCTTCCTTTATTTCATTTTAAAAATGTGTTATAACACCAGACAATTTGCCAGGTGGCAAAGAACAAGTACAATATGCAAGTACAAAAAATGCTAGCTACAATAATATACAATCATTAACCAAGCGCAAAACGAACATGCAAGCCCAGAAACATTGACAACACTTCAAGTTGGCACGCACCTACCAGAGCTACTCTCCTTGAGGTCTGGCAGTCGATTACCGTTCTGATGTCATGACCACATTCCACCTGCCTAAATATGAATTACCCAGCAAGCAAATTTGAAGAATTTTCGAGAAGATTTCATCACGTAATAAAAATAGTGATACTGGATGATTAGCATAGATCAACTTCTTAGAGGCAACAAAAAGATTATGTGGAACTTAAGGAATCAAATAGCCACGGATTTTTTATCTACCTCAGCAACAACAACATTTGCTCACAAGTTAAGCAGAGCTGCCAAATTATGCAGCGCAAGAAAGAAAAATTGAATTATGTGTACATAAAGGCCTGCGACAACATACCCCCAAACCAAAGTATCGCATTTATGGTCTAAATTCATAAATCTATAACATTTAAGTTCGTACCTATTTATACCTGTCAAATTATTTTTCTGTCAAATTATACATATACTGTTTTGCATAGAAATTTCGAAATAAAATTTTCGGTTTACACAAGCCGCAATAACATCCTTCCGCTTATCCGCCGAGACAAGTGTCCTTTATTTTTAGCAGACACTTCAATAGATCAGCTCTACTTAAACCACTTTATTCTGCTCAATTGCTTCATCCATTTGAAGCTCTTCAATGGCTTTTGTGTACCGATTAGGTGCATTCGGTGGAAATTTGTCACTCACGTGACCGTTATAGGCCTACAAATGCTATAGCATTATGCATACATCTATATAAAAATAAATATATTGGTTTGTGCTGACAAAATGTTATTTTGCCATAAATATTGCTTGGTTCCGTTAGTGACAATTAATAATCAAATCAAATACTAAAACAAATGTCCTCATACCGTCACAAATATATCGATCTCCCAGTAAATTTTGGGTGGCCTTGAGTGAGTCAAATGAGTGAAATTAAATTTAAGTTCTATTACAGGTTTAAAACTTATTTCATCTTTCTGGGATGTAATTATTCGCAATTAGCGCGAAAACCTCTAAAACCAGATTGGTAACTCTCGTGTGAATCGAAACAAATTCTACGAAACGTTATCAAGTTTATAAAATATATTTTTGTTACAAAACTGAGCTAAGATTTGCTTTTGGCGTAACACTTCGTAGCCAGTAATATTTAATTTCTTCGAGTCTAGATATGTTTCCTTTACTGGAATTATTTTAAATTCGTTTAAAATTGGTAAAAGCTAAAACGTTTAACTTATTGTCATTACTTTGTGCATCGCCGCCATTTTAAAAGCTTCTAAAATGCACAACAAAAGAAGCGTTTATAATAAATAGAAAACTAACGCCGCATTTTAGCTATCAAGAAGCACAACAAAAATATAATGGCAAAACAGAAAGGAAGCTACGCTTAACATGTATGAGCAAATGCTTTCAAGTGCGCGTCATCTCAAATTTATACAAAGCCTTATACTAAATCTCTCTTAAGAATAGTAAGATATTCCAGACATTTAAATATGTATATTTGTTTTTACAGAAATGTAAGAGTGAAAATGAGCACACTAGTAGCTGTAATGGAACAACAGAAGGAAAGAGTTACTGCTATAAAACTTTAAGAGCTTTTGTTATATTACTCGGGTGAAAGATTTCTTATATATACATGCACAGTAGGAATTACATTTCGTGTTGATTCTGATTTTTTGAAATTAAATAATGTAATGTACGATCTTAAATATATAACCTGAACCTTAAATATGTAAATTTATGTTTATATACTCAAACAAGGCGTCTTGTAGAGTTGCTGTAGATACGAAATTTCACTAATGCTTTAAAAATATTGTACTCAGCGCCAATGTATCACTGCAGAAGTCCCCACTTATCAATATATTACACACTGATAAAATGAACGTTGGTATTTGACCTTTTTATACTTGCATTCGGGGAACCATGCTGAAAAAAAATATTTTAGAATAATATGGATGTTAAACCAATTGATTTCTTGATCCTTACCCTATTAAAAATTGATTCCATTCGAAAATATCCTTACTCGATCCTAGTACATAAGTCGACATAGGTCTAGGACTCTCATGGCTACCAAGACCTCAACTTACACACCTCTCATAAAGTGAAACGCAGAAAGAAATAAATAATAAGGATTCTTATATAGAATGTGTCCAGAAGTTAGAACTGCTGAGCTGGATTCAGACTCGATGCACAGTAACCACATTAAATTTCCAATTGTTGCATTTCCCAATTGGGCCGTTGGGGCATATTTATGAGTTAGAATGCGGGAAATCGAAAACCATGGAGCAAACTCTAGCTTCAAATTCCATACATGAGTATATATGTATGTAAATATGTATGTAAATATGTATGTATGTGGGTGAGAAAAATATGAAGTAATGCGAATATTTATACATATGTACATAAATATTTTATTAGAGTTTTCTGTACTTAAGATAACAGTACATACAAATATATGTAGTGCATTTTCTTAACATAAATATTTCTGCATATTTTTCAAGATATAAAGATCCATCAAATCATTCATGTATCCTCCTGTGGATGTGTGTTTGCTTATTTATGTTCTACATACACATGCATATTATTTATTTATTACATTCACATTTGAATTTGCTCCATTTATATCCTTCCTTTTCATTTCAATGTCTAGGTACACATATGCAAACGTCAACGTGCAAAAGCACATTCATTCTACATTCTTCCGCAGCAAAAACTGACTGATCTACGTGAGTATTCAAGTTCTCTGCAGTATGCCACAGACATTAGATCGAGTTTTGTTTGTTTATTTGAAGAAGCAGTGGGGCGTTTGTTTATTAAACCCACTCGCTTACATACAATATTTACAACCGGCATTGTGTGGGAATTGCGAATAAAAGTTTGTAAATAAAGCGAAAGAAATATGGCGGCAAATATGCTTGAAGGATGTACGAGTACCTTAGCCGAGTGGGTTGAGCGCCCGCCTAGTCGTTGGGAGAGTAGCAAATGGTCTGGGAATAAAAATTTCCTCCATCCAAAACTAAATTTGAGGGGCCTTGAAACTTGTGGTCAAGTTCTTATACGAGAATAGAATAAGTAATTAACACAAATATTTAGGCATATTATTTATCTTATAATAAACTCTTTTTTGGGATCTATTTTTTAGTAAAATGCTATTCATGTATGTTTTACTACATCTGGGGCTCTTTATTGCCTGTAAAAAGTCTTGGGTAAAGTTAAGTTGCATAACGATTGTAGAATGGCAAAATATGAAACTGTCCATCAATCAAGCTAAAGCTATAACCAAAATAAACTGCAAATTGTTTTCGAACAAATTTCTGGCAAATAATTCGATGAAATAAAATAATAATTGCTTTTTAATTTACTCTTTTAAACCTAGTTTAATGATGTTTCGTGGCATGATTTAATTCTCACTTTAGTCGTAATTTAGTAAAACCACTTTACGCAAATGCACTGTCATTCCCGGTGTTCAGTCTTTGTCAATTCATGCAAATAAACTCAACTCTAAAACTTATTGCCATCGAGCCACAATTTCGCGATGCCAAAGATTCGCAATTACTAAATTACTAATACTCTACAGTTGATTACTTTGTTTTTGTATTAGAGCGGCATCTTATATAAACACTCACACCCCCTTTCGCTTACAATCGTCTGGGAAAATTATAAATGAGATGAATGTTCCAAATTAAATAGCAACTAAGTTTTGCGCTTTGAGTCAAGTTATTGCACCAGAGACAAGAAGAGAGAATAATTAGGGATATTGCTGTGCAACGGGGAAAGTACAACGCGCTTCCTTCGCCTTCCACAAAAACTCATATTGCACAGATTTCCCTATACGAAATTTGATTATTTTTCCGGGGCAAATAGCATTTTGCAAACGCCATAAAGTAATTAGTTAAGAAAATACTGGCTTAGAGCTGGTGATTGAGGAGAGGAATAGAGCGGAGTGCAGTGAGGGAAACTTGTAAGTGCCTTTTGATATTCAAAAGCAGTAGAAGAAACGTGGAGCATTTAACTAATGCGTTTATAACGAATAGATTAAAAATTGCTCATACTCTTTGGCTTATAATGTTCAATGTACACCCATATAGGATGTATATATATTCGAATTTCTACATTTGTATTATGAAAACAGGTAATGTAGTTCTAAATAAATACATCAGTTCCTGTTTTGCATTTCAACTTTTAAACTAATTTTTCGTTGCTGAGTTTGCTTTGTCAAGGCATGTGCGGCCATCAATATCAATACTGTTCTTTTTTGCCCATTCAACAAACAGCTCGCTCCGTAGAGTGTGGTGAATCCCTGCAGTTTCCTAATTCGTTGACCCATTTCGATGGCAAGCACATACTATAAGTATTTATGAATGCCGGTTCTCCGCAGACTGGAGATAGAGTGATGCGTTAAGACTTCGGCAGCTGTACAGTGAGTTCAGTTCTACGTGGAGTATTCTACATTTCTGACGCTTTATATAACTTACAGCCAGCTTGCTTTGCTGGCGTTCTTTCCACCATCATGCCTTTTGACGCATTTCAACTCTATTATTTTAATGCAAATATTTAATTTTGTTGGCTAAGTCGATTTGTTATCCGTATGTACGTATACATTTTAATACTCTATATTCGTATGACAAGGAGAACCGGCCACCAGCCACAGCTGGTTGCCTTGGCCAGACAGTTCTGGATCCAAAACACATTTTCATCGTCCGCATTTCGTCAAACGGAATTTTGTATTCGGGTTGTTGCCGTTGACGATGTCTTTAACATTGTTGCAAAAATCTCTGCCAAGAGCATTTAGCTTTTGTGGTTGCCAACTTGTTTTATTAATTTTCTCAGTTTACTCATATGTGTGCCAAACCTCCCAGAGAAGAGCAATCATGTGAATGACATATCATTCTTAATTCTTTTCTGTCAGTTTCTAAAGAGATGCAATTCTAATTACAGTTTTGCATAAAATATTAAATAAAATTAAATATCTGCAATTATTTTATCTCACCGGTTCATAGACTCTGACTTAAGACTTTTCGAAAGAAAACTGTAAACTGTCTTTCTAAACAAAATTCATTATCAAAATCTCTGAACCTTTCCCAAATCAACTAAATTTTAAAATTACTAGGTCAGAAGAAATTTCTAAAGCCAAATAAAGTTCATATTACCGCAATATTGCATAAATTATGATAAAATGACCCAAACAACAGTACATGAATCCAGTGCTTTATACTGGCGAAAAGATTTAAAAACATAAAAATAGCAACAGCTTAATTCACAAACTCATTTGCATCTTTCATATAAAGCTTGCATTGAATATTACAATGAGTTGACTTATTGCTACGTCTCACCTCTCTGTCCTATTTACCCAAACCATTTTCATTTTTCTCCGTTATTTATCTTCATTTGCATTTTCTCCTTCTGTTCTATTTACATATTTCTCGCAAAGCTCATTAGTAAAATCTTTACCGAAAGTAGGACAAACTGAAATTCTCTACCCCTTCTCTGCGTTATTGCAACAAAGTTGCAGATTTTCAATAGCAAACCCACTTCATTTGCAATGAACTCGTATTTACTTTCCAATTGACTTTTCATTTCAGTTATAATGAGGTTTCACATTTTATGTCGTGCTCTACGCCGTTTACCTCATTAAGCTTGAAGAAAAATAAAAACCTGATGACAGAGAAGCTTGTTTATAGCTTGCGTCAAGCAACTAATCGCTTACCAAAAGTTTTATCAGCAACACATCTCTAATCACACTTTTTATCTGAGCGATTTTGATGGTCATGCGTCTACATATCTGTTTTTGTAATGATGAAAGAAGATCTATGGCGATAAGTAAAGTAAACGATAAGGTGAGCCTAAAGTAGGATTAAATTAAACACGTCCACATAGGTCAATACAAGGAAACCTCTACTGATCTCATTTTTATTTGATTCTAAGAATTCCCTCAAGTTTTCCTATTCTTCTTTTTCTAATAAGTAGTTAGTTTTTAGTTCATTCGGCTTACTAGATCTTCAAGCATATATTATTATTTATTTCTTCATATCGCTCAGGTCTTTCAAATTGATCTGACTATAGCTTCCAGAAACGGTTTTTAGAAATCATACTCCTCTTAATTTGAAGAGATATCTTACTGTGTACTCACACTAAATCTATACATACACAAATGGCAAATTATATTGCCCAATACAGGTATTTACCCGACTTGGTCTTCGATGAAACATCAACATCAATACTCATATCAAGCGTAAAAAGACCAGAGACCTGTTTTCCATCGAGAAAAGCCCAATCACACGAAAACGGCTTACGAACTGAGCATAGCATTGCATAGTAGCCACAAATACTGGGCAACGCACACACGCATGTTATACCGATGTCTTCAAGCGTATTGAAAACCGGACAAAGTTGCATTCACCTGGTGCATTAGAGGTATTTTTGAGGTCAACGTCAAATTGCGCCGTTAGAGGAAAAAATGCTGAAGTGCAGAAGCGCAGAAGAAAACGGTCAACCACAAAATCGTGATGCACCGCTGGTGGCGCGTACACATCATGAAAATCTACTTCGTCTGCTGGTGCTTGCCACCAAAGCAACAGAAGCAATAGAAAGTTCGAAGCGCGAAACTGAGAAAAATCAATTCAATCTAAGTGGATTTGAGCCACGTGACTGAGGTGAAGTGCTGGAGGAAATGAAAATCTGTGGACGTTAGAGCTGCATGCTGCAACAAGTTTATACTTACGGCACTGGGATTCCGCTGTTTTAGTGGAATTATGAGAGATGGGAAAATTGGCGTACCGAATCGCCAATGAAATTTCAAGTTCCACCGCAGCATTGCCAAGAAGCGTACAACCGCAGAGAGACAGTCATGTCATCCTATGACACTCAGTTTTGTTCCACAACAAAATCTGGGAGTCGGCTTTAGTATACTATCCCAGGCTTTCAGTAATAAAATGGATATCGTTAGAAAGAGGAGGTTCTCCAGATTAAGAATATATATATATATATAGCTGCAGCTGACTTATAGTTTTCGAGATATTCGCACTTAAAGTTGAAAAAAGTGCAACTTTTATCTCGAATTTCACAATATATACAGAATATTTTATTAATATTATGCACTTATTTTATAAATACACTTCACCACATTGCACAGTGGTTGCGCCCTTAGGACAAAATTCAAAAAATTCATAACAACTAAAATTTCCGAAAAGTTACCAAATCGTCTCTAAAATGTCCAAGCTTCTTCATGGCAAACCAGTTTTTACTGCAAATCTAACGGGACATTCTAAAAATAGAATGCAAAGCGTGATCAACTGTTCAATTTTTTAGCGAAACTGCGCTAAGTTAGCTTTTCGTGAAAACAAAATTGAATTTCAAACTGGTCAAACGTTTGCTAGAGAGGTCCGATTTTGATTATTTAAAAAGAATTTTATTGTTGCAGGTATTTACTTTAATAAATTCATCTTGTGAAATTAATTTTATTGATTTATTATTTGTTGTGTATTTTCGATTGATTATACTTTTTTTGTGTACTTTTTTAACGTAATTTTCATGTTTAAATAGACATTTAGTTATGTTACCCCACGATCTCCCCTTTATGAGTGTTATCAGTGTATTTGTCAATGTTTTAAGGTAATACAAATGTTAGGTGTATCTGCCGATATTTGCCCATATATTTATATTCGTGACTAAACTTAAGCTGTCGTCTTACTGTTGCTCAAATTTGGTTTGGTAGAACAAAGCATTAAAAGCAAAGGCTACGCAGTAGAGATGAGAAAACTTAACATTTGTATTGGCTACATTTGCAAAAAAATTATTGCTTATTGGACTAAATACAATCGTTGTAAGGTTTCATTTGTTCAGTGGTTCCACCGTAGGCCAAAAATCAAAAAATCCATCTCTCGATTTTTTGACAAAATATAAACCGATGGCCTCTAAATTGTCCAAACTTCTTATTTTCAAACCGTGTTTTCCCAAAAATCTAACGGTACTTTCTAAAAATAATCAAGATTATTTTTAATGGCTTTTGAAGCTAAAAGTATTTATTTTAACTTCTGAAATTAATTAAGACTAACGTGATTTTTATTTTTTGTGAAATTAGTCTGCGTCTTCAATGTCTTCAATGTGTTTACATAAAGTTTTAGTTGTGTTCCCCCGCGATCCCCCGTTATATTTATTTTACATTGTCTTTGCCAGAGTCTTAAGGTAATAAAAGTGTTAAAGTTAGGTGCGGAAATTTGCAGATGTACAAGTAATCGTCAAAATAATAATGGCCTTTGAATTAACTATTTTTAAGTTCAAACTCATTATAATTGGACTAAAAAAGCTTGGAAAGAAGGATAAACCATCTTTATTTCAATCTATGTACGGTTTACTAGAGGATGCATTATAAGTTTTTGTTCTAATTATAATGGCTGTTGAAAATGAACTGTATTAAATTGGTTGATAATTTGTTTTTTTCCTACATGACTTTTTTATATGATATGTGGGGGTTGGATGGGGGAAACTATAGCGTCAAATCATGTTCAGCTTGTTTATCGCTTTCTTTAATGTTTTTACAAAGCCTTACTGAAAGTTTTGACGCTCCGACCATGACCATGAGAAGTATTTTTGCGCATGATTGCCATATAATGGCAATTACAGTTTTATGAGAGCTATAGGACCTAGTAGTCCGATGGGGCCAATTTTTTTACTATATATTTAAAATAATTTTCTAGATTTTTGGTGAAAATTTCAAAGCGATATCTCAACGGGAAGTATTTATGACCGCACCTTCATACAAGCCCAACCACTGTGCATTGTTTCTGCATATTTATTTTATAAAAATTATGACAAAATAGCTGTAAATAAACATTTAACATTTTAAACAAATCTTCGTCCAAAAAATAGTAAAATGGTTGCAGGTTGACAAGTAATCAGAGTTGCCATATCAAATATTTTGCAAAAATTAAAAGAATAAAAATAAACAATAAAAAGAAGGATTATACACCAAATATATAAACCATAATGGTGTTATGACTAATGCAAAATCTCGGTATTACCTTTTCTTTGATAACCCCCGGTGATGGCCCGACCAGGGTTATTTTTTTAAAGCGCGGCCTAAGGCCGCCAATGCAGAAAGTATTTATTTGCGAAAGAACTTTTCATTTCCCCCTCTTGGATAACGCCCGGTGTGGGATCGACCAGGGTTATTTTTTTGCAGCGCGGCCGAAGGCCGCCAATGCGGAAAGTAGTTATTTGCAAAAAAAACTTTTCATTTCCCCTTCTTTGATAACTCCCGGTGTTGGCTCGACCAGGGTTATTTTTTTGAAGCGCGGCCAAAGGCCGCCAATGCGGAAAGTAGTTCTACAAGAAAAAAATTTTAATTTCCCCCTCTTTGATAACTCCCGGTGTTGGATCGACCAGAGTTATTTTTTTGAATTTGATTGATTTGACTTCCCAATAAAAACGTGATTTACCACACAGAACGTATGAACACAAATGTCAAGGGTATACATTGCCAGCTGATATGAAAAAGAGATACCCATATTAAAGTGATGACAATTAAAGTGATTCCTCGAAATCTTTGAGAAGCAAAAGATTTCCTTCTGTTCATCTTTTTAAATTTCCTTTGCGCAAGGATTCTTCAGTTTCCCGTGCAGGCAACGAAAAAGTAAATATCAGAGTCAACTCACGTTGCTTGTCACCAAACTCCTTCCTCAGTTAAATAAATTTTCATTCTTCACCATTTACTTATGAATACATATATCGACGAGTGGAGCTATTTTGCATGCTTTCCTTCTTTCATAGAACATTTTTGTGCTCTACAAAATAAATGGAAGTGGAAAAATGCCTTTAGAAATACTTTTAATGTGACAAAGGAATCTTCTTGACAAAGAAGTTGTAAGCGGGCACATACCGTTTGCCGGAACAACGTAAGCAGTGAATGCCTGCAGTTAGTAGCGTTTTAAAGGCAAATTCGCACAAGGACCCCCTTTTTTATCAAACCAACAAAAAATGTATGTATTACTATCACCAAAAAAGGTGCGCCATGAATTATACACAAACGTGGACTCACTGCCATTTTGTAGTTCAGTAATTTCAAGTTTTAAATTTAATTTTGTTGTCTTCTTTTGCGTAACGCTGACTCTATTAACACGCAGCGAATTTCATTTCATTTTATGCCAACTAAAGTTTCGTCTTCATCTTTTTCGTAATTTTCATCAGTACCCTCGCAGCGAATACGTTCATTCAACGCGAATTTCATCCTAAATTATTTGTGTTTCCTTCGCGTGATTCCAAATGCTTTGAGCAGCTTAGTGCCCAGGCTCAGCTAAGATTCGAGAATGCCAGCTGGTTGTAGTTTCTATTCCTCACTTTATGCGGATTTTACGCAAGAATTTTATGCGGGTGGGTATCAACTGATAAGAGAAAGATATGAATGCGCGGATAAGAAGTGACCGGTTAAGGAAACTCATGCAAAGTATTACGGACAAGTTTTTCATTATAAATAAAAAATTAATGAGCTTAGACTGTTGTAAGTGAAGTTAATTTAAGACACTTTCATTCATTTCTTACAAAAAGTAATATAAATGGATTTAGGTAGCTAGGGATAAGTTTAAAAAATTTCGTTTTAGTTTGTCGAAGATTAATTGTGTGATAACAGGCGGTAGGAAATAATGATGTACGATACCCACTGCAGTAACTACATATCAGAACAAAACCGAATGTAGTATAAGCCAACCAAATTTTACCATTTTATATAAAGTTGGAAGGTCTGGTGTCCAGAAACAAACTGTTTCAAGAATTGAACCATGAATATATAATTAGATATTATGAAATCTTTTAATACAGAATAAATGAAATATTGTTTTTGTGTGAAACATCCTGTATCTTCATTTGTTTTATTTTGTTTATTTTTCATTTGTGCTTGTTTCTCATTGCAACTATTCGACTTTCGTTTTTCATTTCAAATATTTACAATATAATCGAAATGGCAGAAAATAATATTTTGTGCCCAAAAATTATAAAAATTGAAGCATTGATTCTAGCATTTATATTGTTAGTGAAAACATTTCTGTGTTTTCTTTTGTCATTTGCCATACTCGAAGAACCGCCTGAGGACTGGCCACAAAGACTTAAAGGTGAGGATTTGTAACATTTATCACAAAAATACATGCAAATATCTTCGAAATCTCGAATTTCGTTCTTATGACCACTTTCAGATCACTGCCATCAAAAATGGTATAGTTGGTTCTCGCTAATTCTGAACGCTGTTGGTGTTGTGGTCTATTCTTATATGTATTTTGGTATTCTATATGTATGTATGTGATTGGCGTTGCAACCGTTTAGCCGGTTATAGCCGAATCGACGATAGTGCGCCACCTCTCTCTCTCCTTCGCCAGTTGGAGATCCCAAGTGTAACCAGTTCGCTCTCCACCTGGTCCCTTCAAAGGAGTGGAGGCCTTCCCCTTCCTCGGCTTCCTCCGGCGGGTACTGCATCGAACACTTTCAGGGCTGGAGTGTTTTCGTCCATTCGGACAACATGACCTAGCCAGCGTAGCCGCTGTCTTTTTATTCGCTGAACTATGTCAATGTCGTCTATAACTCGTACAGCTCATCGTTCCATCGTCTGCGGTATTCGCCGTTGCCAATGTTCTGAGGACCATAAATCTTACGCAAAATTTTACTCTCGAAAACTCCTAGTGTCGTCTCATCTGATGTTGACATCGTCCAAGCTTCTGCACCGTAAAGCAGGACGGAAATGATAAGCGACTTGTAGAGCTTGATTTTGGTTCGACGAGAGAGGACTTTACTGTTCAATTGCCTACTCAGTCCAAAGTAGCACCTGTTGGCAAGAGTTATTCTGCGCTGGATTTCGAGGCTGACATTGTTCGTGTTGTTAATGCTGGTTCCTAGGTATACGAAATTATCTACGACCTCGAAGTTATGACTGTCAACAGTGACGTGGGAGCCAAGACGCGAATGCGCCGACTGTTTGCTTGATGACTGGAGATATTTCGTCTTGTCCTCATTCACATCCAGACCCATTCGCTTCGCCTCCTTATCCATGCGGGAAAAAGCAGAACAAACTGCGCGGTTGTTGCTTCCGATGATATCAATATCATCGGCGTACGCCAGGAGCTGTACACTCTTGTAGAAGATTGTACCTTCTCGGTTTAGCTCAGCAGCTCTTATAATTTTTTCCAGCATCAGGTTAAAGAAGTCGCACGATAGTGAGTCACCTTGTCTGAAACCTCGTTTGGTATCGAACGGCTCGGAGAGGTCCTTCCCAATCATGACGGAGCTTTTGGTGTTGCTCAACGTCAACTTACACAGCCGTATTAGTTTTGCGGGGATACCAAATTCAGACATCGCGGCGTAAAGGCAGCTCCTTTTCGTGCTGTCGAAAACAGCTTTAAAATCGACAAAAAGGTGGTGTGTGTCGATCCTCTTTTCACGGGTCTTCTCCAAGATTTGGCGCATGGTGAATATCTGGTCAGTTGTCGATTTTCCAGGTCTAAAGCCACACTGATAAGGTCCAATCAGTTTGTTGACGGTGGGCTTTAGTCTTTAACACAGTACGCTCGATAGAACCTTGTATGCGATATTTAGGAGGCTGATCCCACGGTAATTGGCGCAGATTGTGGGATCTCCCTTTTTATGGATTGGGCAGAGCACACTGAGATTCCAATCTTCAGGCATGCTTTCTTCCGACCATATTCTGCAAAGAAGCTGATGCATGCACCTTATCAGTTCTTCGCCGCCGTATTTGAATAGTTCTGCCGGTAATCTATCGGCCCCCGCTGCTTTATTGTTCTTCAAGCGGGTAATTGCTATTCGAATTTCTTCATGGTCGGGTAATGGAACATCTGTTCCATCGTCATCGATTGGGGGATCGGGTTCGCCATCTCCTGGTGTTGTACTCTCACTGCCATTCAGCAGGTCAGAGAAATGTTCCCTCCATAATCCCAGTATCTGGTATCTATCCCATCCCGCACGTGTTGTGATCGTTTGCAACGTTGCGAGGTAGGCAGTCTGTTTTCTCTCCGCTGCGAGACGGCACTCCTCATCGTACCAGCTTGTTTTTTGTCGTTGCCGAAAACCAATTGTTTCGGCTGCAGCGGTACGCAGTGAGTTTGAGATGCCGTTCCACAGTTCCCTTATGCTGATGAGTGCTCTCAGAGAGCAGGAGTGCAAGTCGAGTAGAGTATTTCGTGGCTGTCTGTTGCGATTGCAGCTTTTCGACGTCGAACCTTCCTTGTGTTTGTTGACGGGCATTCTTTGCTGCACAGAGGCGGGTGCGTATCTTATCTGGGACCAGATAATGGTCCGAGTCTATATTAGGTCCTCGGAGCGTACGCACGTCTAAAACACAGGAGACATGTCTTCCGTCTATCACAACGTGATCGATTTGGTTCCGCGTGTTTCGATCAGGAGACAGCCAAGTAGCTTGATGTATTTTCTTATGCTGGAATCTGGTACTACAGACGACCATATTTCGGGCTCCAGCGAAGTCGATCAGCCTCAGGCCGTTTGGCGATGTTTCGTCATGGAGGCTGAATTTTCCGACTGTTTTGCCAAAGACACCTTCTTTACCCACCCTGGCGTTAAAATCGCCAAGCACGACTTTTACATCGTGGCGGGGGCAGCGCTCATAGGTGCGTTCTAGGCGCTCATAGAAAGCATCTTTAGTCACATCGTCCTTCTCTTCCGTTGGGGCGTGGGCGCAAATCACCGATATGTTGAAGAACCTCGCTTTGATGCGGATTGTGGCTAGACGTTCATCCACCGGTGTGAATGCCAGGACTCTGCGACGGAGTCTCTCTCCCACCACAAATCCAACACCAAATTTGCGCTCCTTTATATGGCCGCTGTAGTAGATGTCCCAAGGACCCACCTTTTTCCGTTCTTGTCCCGTCCATCGCACTTCTTGGATGGCGGTGATGTCAGCCTTTAGTTGTATGAGGACATCAACCAGCTGGGCAGAGGCACCTTCCCAATTAAGAGTCCGGACATTCCAGGTGCATGCCCTCAAATCATGATCCTTAGTACGTTTGCAGGGGTCGTCATCAAAAGGGGGGTTTCTCATCCGAGGCTCGGTGTTTGTTTTCATTGGGGAGATTTTTTTTATGTGGTGGGTCCCAAGCCCTACGCACAACCGCAGAAGCGGGCTTCGTCTTCTCACTTTAGCTCGCCTTCAAACCGATGTCTGTTGGCTACCCAGAGGATACTTGGTCTAAAATCGGAAGTCGTGAGCTGCTTGAACCATGTGGAGAAGAATCGTTTCTGGCCACTCCCAAGTGAATGACAATCAAAAACTTTCCTCACTTGCGTGAACTTCTACACATGATCCCATCCTCCTATGTACTGCCATACAAATATGTACTCGCTACTGCAACAACAAGTTTTATCACATTTTCCACTCTTTAGACACACAAATTTAACCTCTTGGTGGGACTTATTGGAGTAACTGCTTACCTCATAACGGGTGATTTTTTTGAGGTTAGGATTTTCATGCATTAGTATTTGACAGATCACGTGGGATTTCAGACATGGTGTCAAAGAGAAAGATGCTCAGTATGCTTTGACATTTCATCATGAATAGACTTACTAACGAGCAACGCTTGCAAATCATTGAATTTTATTACCAAAATCAGTGTTCGGTTCGAAATGTGTTTATCGACAAATTTTGTTCAGCGATGAGGCTCATTTCTGGTTGAATGGCTACGTAAATAAGCAAAATTGCCGCATTTGGGGTGAAGAGCAACCAGAAGCCGTTCAAGAACTGCCCATGCATCCCGAAAAATGCACTGTTTGGTGTGGTTTGTACGCTGGTGGAATCATTGGACCGTATTTTTTCAAAGATGCTGTTGGACGCAACGTTACGGTGAATGGCGATCGCTATCGTTCGATGCTAACAAACTTTTTGTTGCCAAAAATGGAAGAACTGAACTTGGTTGACATGTGGTTTCAACAAGATGGCGCTACATGCCACACAGCTCGCGATTCTATGGCCATTTTGAGGGAAAACTTCGGAGAACAATTCATCTCAAGAAATGGACCCGTAAGTTGGCCACCAAGATCATGCGATTTAACGCCTTTAGACTATTTTTTGTGGGGCTACGTCAAGTCTAAAGTCTACAGAAATAAGCCAGCAACTATTCCAGCTTTGGAAGACAACATTTCCGAAGAAATTCGGGCTATTCCGGCCGAAATGCTCGAAAAAGTTGCCCAAAATTGGACTTTCCGAATGGACCACCTAAGACGCAGCCGCGGTCAACATTTAAATGAAATTATCTTCAAAAAGTAAATGTCATGAACCAATCTAACGTTTCAAATAAAGAACCGATGAGATTTTGCAAATTTTATGCGTTTTTTTTTTTTTTTAAAAGTTATCAAGCTCTTAAAAAATCACCCTTTAGTTTCCGTAACAGCTCACATAATACTGTGGATAGAACACACAAAGCCACACACGATGATGCAACTAAATTGGATGGGAACCGGTGATTGATATTATTTGTGAATTATTCGCAGTAAATTAATACCCAGTTTTTCATATATATTATCCTATCCATTATCTTATATTCACTACTGAAGAATTATTGCCGATGAGCGAATGCAAGAAATGGAGGAGAGAAAATCAGCAGAAAGTAAGCAAAATTGATCAATATCGAATTGTTCAAGTAAATTTTAATAAACCTAGTCTTAATATATTTTTAGAAGAAGGTTTGAGTTCTGTTATATATTTTCAAATTCTTAGGGACTTGTTGGTTTGTACTGAGTTATTTTAACTATTTTCCGAGTTCGGTGGGTACTAATTGTCGTACTATTAAGAATCGGGTATTATCGACCTATTTAAGTACCAAGTTGTGAGAACTTTTGGCACTTGAAGCAAATTAAACCAGAACTTCTGTTAAGCTATACCGAAGAATACATCAAATTATTTTACTGAAAAGATATAAAAATCTTCCGTTGAAAGTGCAACAAAATTTTGTCGAAGAGAAAAGTTCTCAAGAAAGATTAAGCTTTGAAATAATTCATAAGATCTTAATCACAGCAACGATGGTGCAATTTTTTATCACTGTGCGACACTTTTTTATTGTTTAGAAACCTAGCCTACATTTACATATGCAGTTGTTAAAGTATGATCATATTTATGCAAGCAATTCTTACATTTAAGTACCACCCTAATGTTCAACTCAAATCACTTTGAAATGTAAAACCCAGTAAGTATGTCAGAGTCGTTTTCAGCACGCTCGCAGACAAACAAACGAAGCATTGACACAATTGACTGCAAATGTCGAAAGGATTCACCAAGTCGGCTACCACTCACCCATACACACAGACTCATTGATATATGAATAAGAGGGAATAAAAATAGTGTCAAACGAAATCTAGTTTGAAAAACGTCCGCCGTGCAAACGAAGGAGTCAACATTGGGAATCATGAGTAAACCCACAAGCATAAAAGAACACACATACAAAAATACAATACACTCCAATTACATGTAGCGTGCAACCAAATGGGATGGAACTATTGATGACCTCAAATAAAACCGAGGTGAGAATGTAGTTGAATGCAATGCTTTCTTAGAACTTTCATAAGTGCATGCATGGAAGGCATTGCACACAAGGGCTGAGCGCTCAATTCGTATATATTTCCTATGTAATATGAATGTTTGTATACACACTAGTGCTTCTATTGCATATATTTCGCAGATTTTATCTGTGAAACACTCTGAGTTGATTCAACCTGAAACCAAATTTAGTTATATTCAAAACCTGCCAATCAGATTTCTTGAAAAGACCGGTGGAAAATAATATAACTTTTTGAGGTGTTCAGGAGGCTTTGACTTAAACAACCAAGTCGTTAGTTTTTACTTGAATACTGGGCTAGCAGGTGAGAAGAAACGTCTCTAGAGTTCGTTTCTTCGCTCTCACATCAGATGATTGCAATCCGCCATTAATTTAGGAATATGCATATAAAATATGTAGCAGTCAGCAAAAAATTTATATCCTTTGCTTCTTTTTGTGAATTCGATTCACGCAATTTAGTAAAGAATATCTTAAAGCACGTTAGTATGTCAAATGAAACACCAAACACATACAAATACCACACTAGAACCACATTCTAAAAAAGTTGTTGAAACTTTTGTGCCGAAGGAGGGAGATTAACGATAACTTTGCAGCTGAACGAAAGGAAAAAAAAATAAATTAAAACGAAAACATGTAAGTAACGGCTAAGTTCGGGTGCAACCGAACATTTTATACTCTCGCAATTTATTTATTTAACTTAATTAATACTATATAATACACAATTTGACCCACATATTCGTCATATATATTGTACAAAGTCGATTGAAAGTTGGAAACCATAATATTATGTTAGAAGCTCCGAGGTCCTCATGTTCGATATATGGGGCCTTGAAAACCTATGGTCCGATTTTGGCGATTTTTAGAATGGGGCTGCCACACTATAAAGATAGTATTTGTGCAAAGTTCTGCATCGATATCTTCACTAGTGCTTACCTTATATATTGTAAAGTAAACGATTCAGATCGTCTTCAAAGATCTGGTATATGGGAAGTAGGCGTAGTTGTGAAGCGATTTGGCATATTTTCACAACATATCATTGGGATGTAAGGAAACTATTACAAACCAAGTTTCATTGAAATCGGTCGAGTAGTTCCTGAGATATGGTTTTTGACCCATAAGTGGGCGATGCCACGCCCATTTTCCATTTTGTAAAAAAATCAGAGTACAGCTTCTATCTGCCATTTCTTGTGTGAAATCTAGTGTTTCTGGCGTTTTTCGTTACTGAGTTAACTCACTTTTAGTAATTTTCAACCTAACCTTTGTATGGGAGGTGGGCTTGGTTATTATCCGATTCCAACTAATTTCATGGCGTGTGGTGGGATACGTAAGAGAACTGAATGCAGAAAGTTTGGTTTATATGGCTGTATTGGTTTGCGAGATATACACAAATAACCGATTTGGGGGCGGGGCCATGCCCACTTTCCCAAAAAAACTACATCCAAATATGCCCCTTCCTAGTGCGATCCTCTGTTCCAAATTTTACTTTTATAACTATATTTATGGCTTAGTTATGACACTTTTTGCGTTTTCGATTTTCGAAAGCAACCCTCTCACGGTCTCAAGGAACATGTGTTCCAAGTTTCATCAAGATATCTCAATTTTTACTCAAGTTATCCGTTGCACGGACGGACGGACGGACGGACAGATGGACCAGCGGACAGACAGACATTCGGATTTTGACTCGTCTCGTCACCCTGATCATTCTGATATATATAACCCTATATCTGACTCTTTTAGTTTTATGACTTACAAACAACCGTTATGTGAACAAAACTATAATACTATCTTAGCAACTTTTGTTGCGAGAGTATAAAAAGTTATGAGTATTCAGTTTTAGGCGCAATCGAATTGTAAAATCACACGTACATAGGAAAAGTTAAATGTATCAAGTCGATTAAAAAGGAACAAAATGGTGCAAATTGTGTGGCTCCTTTGTGGAGTATGAACTTATAGTCGTGACTTCCGCGTGCCGCATACAGACGAAACTATACATGGGAGAAAAGCTTTGGAGACTTTATGCTGTTGTTAACAATAATGTCGTGATGGAAATTCAAGTGTAAATGTAGAACTTTAGATTTATTGATGTATTTGAGAGAAAAAATATGCATTGAATGAATTTAAATAAAAGCGCACAAGTTGGGGGGAGTTGTGTTAATGACTTTTGAAAGAATGAGAAGGAGTAATAGAAAATTTAATTAGTTACAAAATGTGGCTCGTTGATACAGATCTTTTTTGATGGAAGAGGTTCCATCTGCTCGACTCAGAAATGACAGATGGCTGAAAGTATATCATACTTAAAATCATCCAAGAGTATTTTGTCTGACTGATTTGTATAATTGTTCTGTGTAATACTCGTTTAGTTTAAAATAAAAACATTAGATGCTTGCCACCTGTTTTGCAAATATTAAACTTCGAAAATATTTTTGACAAAAATCATTACTATACAAACATTAAATTAAAAGGATATTAATGTAAATTATTCAGTCGAAATATTTTTGAAAGACCTTTACCTGTTAAATAATTTAATCGAGAAAAATTAAAAATAAAACAAGTGGAATATTTCATTATAAATATATAGCATGTTAAAGAAATATTTATCTCTCTTCAACCTAAAGTATAACCAAGTATGTATTATTATATACAATAATGTAAACCTCAACTCACATACTGAACTCCCTCTGGTCCCCTCGAAATCAAACCCTTGGCTTCCAGCATATCACACAAGGGTTCAAAGTTTCAATGCTACTAAACACTACCTTGGAAGCAAAATTCAAAGGCTTGTAAAAGTCCGTATAGTACGATTTCATGTATGTATTTTTGCAACTGCATGCATGAGCTCAATTGCCTACTGGTACAGGGCACTTTCGTTGGTAACTTCAATCAATGCAGAAAATGTGTATCAAGAGGACTCTAAAACGCAACAACAACAGTAGTAAGAACTAAGTTCAGCTATCATTTGCTGTCATGTGAGACAAATTTTTAAATCGTATTGTTTGCAATAGGAATGAAATTAAATCAGCTCAGCATGTGAATGAAATTGTGCCAATGATCAGACATTAAAAGCGTAAACGCAAACTGCATTTCACTGAATTACACTGCCAGTTATTTGAGTGCATTTGGAATGAATGGCCGACTTACATTCACGGTTTGCTTTAGTTGCAAGTTAAACCATGGATATTTTAGTTTTCGGATACTTGTAGCGGCAAGTCCATATCTCTACAATAAAGAGGATATGTACTTATGTTGTTAGTGATAATAAATAGCAAGAAATTATTAGATCTACAACTTTGCTTCCACCGTTTTCCAATAGATGTCTCTGGGGTTAAGCACTGGTCGATTTTTTGTTTATATCCATCTTGAACATTTGTGTCAAAATATTTGTAGCGATCTGTTTGCATCCCAAACTTATTGTCAACTGAAAATGTCACTTTTTGAGCCGAATTCTCGACATTTGCGGGAAATTTTGCTTTTCTTTTTTAATTCCAAAAAAAGTGCGGCTGAGGCTCATCGACATTTGTAACCGTTTTTATACAAAAAAAACTTAAAGTTACAAAAAAACGGCGGAAGCAAAGTTGTAGACTTAAAATTTCCGCTCATAGCAGTAACCAACAAGATCCCATCAGAGATAGAGCTAGAAAAAAATTGCTATCTAAAACACACATATTTCATCTTCCAAAAACATATTTTTCCCACGCCCTAATGTATACTCTCATATACACATATCAATAAAATAAAAAAACTTACAGAAATCTTGAAGTTACTATTAAGGACTAACCACAACTCGCCTCCTGCTAAACTAAAAAGCTTTTCCTTTCATCTCTGCATCAGCATGCGCTGTGCACAACAACAAAAGCCTTGCAAGGCAAAAATAACAATAACAATCAGTGCAGTGAAAACTTTTGCCTTTCATCTTTGCGGTGAACCGCACGGTATGCCGGCTTAATCTACGTAAACCAACAAAAACAATATACGTTTATTACTCACATATACGCATGCGCACTGTGTAAAGTCTGCTCCTGTATGTGTGCAGAGGTTATGCTTATTTGTGCGCACAAAAGCATCTCGAGCATGTATTTTTCGAATTTATGTTATCCACTAAGATTTTATTTCGCACATGCCACATATGCACACTCACTCACACACAAACAAATATATTTATTTTGAATGAAAGTAACAACCCACTCTCACAGAAGCTGCATTCACTTTTACTTATACTTTTAGGTCATGATGAGGTGTAGATGTGAACAAAAGGTATATTTGCACACCTATACACACGATGTGAAATATATATAGAAAATTAAGGTGATACGCTTCGCTGCAGAAGTCTTATGGCTAAGTTCTAAAATAAATTATAATAAACGGGCCGACATAATACTTCAATTTGATCCGAAAATGCTTCCTAAACAACTAAAACTGTCTACTAAAGAGCGATCTCTTGCTTTAGATGTGCATTATCACTAAATCATGTTTTAACAAAGATTAGAGAACATTGAAACCTGTGAGGTTGAGAAATTAAGACCTTACGATTGTCTCCAGCGCAGAAATACATGGGAGAGGCAAATCACTTGCCAATATTTTTTTTTTTCATATACTACATAAGTACGTTCTATATATTGATATTGAATATACAGTATATATCTACATATATGATAAGAAATGTCTCTAATCTTTAATTTAATATGTGACATGTATCCTTTCTCTACTTATGTATGTGTCTCCTATGTCATTTTACTAATTAATCAATGAGTTAAGTGCTAATGCTATTAATGTTATACCCCCACACACACACTCAAATGAAAAAGTTTTCCACATGATAGTTGAGTCAGGCGCTGCTGATGATATTTTTGCAGCCTGATGCTCTTGAACAAAAGCTGAGCTAACTAACTTCAAGGCGCACAGTCAATTTGAATTTAAATTTCACAAGGTTACATATAATGCACCTACAACACACACACAAAAACAGACGAGTGCTCTATACAAATTTATGTTGACAGATTCTTCTTCAGCTGAATTTTCACTTTATAAATATTTCGTATTCTTCACGCAGACTGCAGTTAAGCGTTTGAGTATTTTAAGGTAATTAAATATTTATGCGATAAGAGCATGCATGTGGTACAAGGACATCGCGAAACAAAACCTACCAGCAACCGTGTGAGGAAAGCTAAGTGCAGAAGAGTTTCCGTTGAGCGGAGTATAAGACAGCGTCAACACTTACAAATTTACAGCGCCATCAGCAGCAGCGGTGAGACAGTTAACAATGCTGGCATAGTGACAACAGTAGTAACAACACATGTGTATGAGACTACAAGGCTACAATGCCTAAAAGCAGGCAATAACAATTATATGTAGCATTGGTGGGGGTGGTAGCAACGAAATAAGTACCCATAGGTGTGATCATCATCAGTGTGGTGTGAGCTCAAATTATATACAAAGTCAGAGAAATAATATAGACATTTATCTCTCTTTTTTTGGAAGAATATATATTAAAATTAAAATACAAGGCTTCATTACATATTAATTCTCTGTTAGGTTCACTTTGTTCCTGTTTATCCATAGAATGTGTTTTACCCTTTTTTATATCAATAGTCCACCTCCATGAAATTAGACAAGCATAATCTCAAGTAATCTCTGATCTAATTGTCAAGTACACAGTGGTTAACAAACCCCTACGTGTTGCTATCAACTGTTAGCCCAATTATAATTTCAAAACGCCGGATAAATTGTACCACAACGCTTCATCACACATTCATTGAGCTGCCGTTGAAAAAAACCAAAGCGCAATGCTTATCAGCGTGCAGCTTAAGCAATGAGAAATGATTTGCCATTCAAACAAATGACATCGACAACGATTTCAAAAAGGACGAATAATAAATAATAAGGTCACAAACAAACATTTCTTACGTCAATCAACCAATAACAATTGTTCGATAACGCACAATATAAAGTTATTTTTAGGTTATGTTCAGCATATCGATTACTAGTTATCGGCGTTTAATCCAACTAACTACAACTACGGCATGTGCAAAATATGGAAGAGTGCAGTACATACAAAATGATTTGAGAATGAATGTTATAAGCTCAAATAAATATGAGAAATATGTATGTTTAATACTATCGTTCTGTTATAACTGTAATTTTAAAGAAATCCAATAAGGAACGAAAATTAATAATGAAATTGAAAATTTTTTGTTTTGATGATCCCATGTAAATTAAAAATAAATTATTTTAAACCTAGGTTCTTTGCGAAGCGCTTGGATAACAGTAGCTTTCTATCACAAAACTTCTAGCACAAAATGCTCTAGATAACAATATTAATGTCCTACTACCACCCTTTTTTGATTTTTAACTTTTTTGAAGCATTTTACTGCGTGATCACTTCAATGTGATTATTCGTCCTAAATTCGTTTCCTTAATGTCACCCTATATTAAGTATACAGCTAATATAAAAAGTTTGTGTCATTTATTTCTCGCTTATCAAGCCAGCAACCGCAATCTGTTTTATTTTTTTATAAATGTTTTTTTTCCCAACGAAAGCTGCGGTAAGTGATAAGCTGCTGTTCGTAAAGAGTTTTTGTCAGAATAATTCCGTTTCGTCAGAGTATGTTCGTTAATTTTGTTTGGAAGACAAAAAGTATATTCTTAACCAAGCTAAGTTTGTTAGGTAATCGATTTAAATAACGAGTAACGATAAAATAAAAATTTAAGGATGTTTATGAGGACGATATTGTTATCTAAAATGTGCCGAAGTTTAAAGAAAATAAATATTAGAGAATTTAAATTATAGAAGTAGGAAATATTGCTACGCATAGAAACATTTGAATAGTATGAGGGGTTCTTTCACAACAATAATAAAATAATGGTCGATTTAGAGGGTGGCAGAGAATGACCTTGAATTGGGAAAATATGTATGTATGTCCTCAGAGCTTGTTCAACTCTTAGCAAACCAAACTTGACATTTTCATTAGAGCAAATACGCTACAGATGGTGCAGTACATATTAATTTTTTTTATCATGCAGGATGCGGAATATAGTCTAATGTGTGAGTATTTATTTTCACTTGAGACTGGGAAGAGAGATAAAGACCCAGCTGATGTTTAACGAATTCCTCTTGCGCAGTGTTTCACTCAATCTGTTTACCCAAGCAAACGTACTTATAAGTATACAAGTTTTAATGCCCTTTCATACTCAGTGGGGACGCTTGCTTGTGTTTTCTGCGCGCGAGCCATAAATAATCTGTTTATTTCTGCACTCTACCCTTTCAAGCTGTTTATGGCAAAATTTTCTTTGGGTTTCATTAATAAGTTTGTTTATTTTCTATTTTCTGTTTTCTGTTTTCTATATTTTATTTCGCTTTGGTGACAACGATAGTAGTGTGTTTAACGCGCTGCACCCCGTGGACCACCAAGCACACTACATTTGTTCCCCATTCCTCCCTCTTCTGTAGATAATATTTTATACTTAGGGTTGTAATTTACTATCGGAATTTAATTAAAAGTTACTGCTTCCATAGTGAATTTTATGTAATGCAATTTTCACTATCTGACTATCATAATTTGTAAAACTTTGATTCTCTTAATCGTATATTGAAGTATGTAACAAATGAGCATATTTCAAAGTTGGCTCAAACTTGGCTTCGATGACGATATTGATTATTCACAGCTAGTCTTGTAGTCTTGTAGTGCAAAGTCGAGGTTGATTTATGTTACGCAGAATGTTCACAACTCACACTACCTTTAATTGCAAGTGAATGGGGATAGTCCAAGCAATTTTAAATAGTCTGTGGGATAATTGACTACGTCATCCTGGTAAATTGTCGCATTAAGATCGTCGAAATCTTTGTTTTTTACCACCAATATAGGTTATTCAGTAATCAATCAGTAATTTATGGTTATCATATTGTGGTTTCATGTTAGGAAAAACTCGATGAATATGCTTCTGTTTCGAGTCAATGAAGTGACAGAAATCTATTGGAAATGATATTAATCCGTCGAGGTGTCAACTGCCACTCTATCATTTCCAAAATCTACCAACGGCTTCAACAATTGTAGATTGATATTGTTGAAAATGTTTAATGTGTCGCCAAAAAGTAGATAATTCTACTTAGTTCGTTTGCTTTGCAATTTAGAAGTCATTTCAAGGCCGAATGTGCCTGCTAACAGGTGCCAAGTTGCCCCTATTTCCGTTATACCTTGGTGGTGAAAATGAGTGAAAAAATTAGCCAGATCGGTTTGGCCGTTCTCGTTTTTTTGCGGCACAAACGAACAGAGTAATTCATTTTTATACATATGTGTGTATCTATAGATTACTTTAATAAGAATATTGTAAGAAAAGAATTAGCGAAATCGGTTCAGCTGTTCTCGAGTTATGCACTTAGCAACACATTTTGCGATTCATTTTTATATTATAGAAGATTACACAGAAAAATATTAAAATATTTTAGCCACAAATATATACAATAAACTTTTCTCCCTCCTAACCAACTCACATGTTGCTAATACGCAGTGTCTGACCTATTCTGACTTACCAAAAGGAGCAATAATCCCACTTATCGACTAGAGCTAATAAATAAAACAGGGATTTATGCGTACAAAGTGACATTTAAGCAGAACTTATAACACATTTACAAGACAATTTAAGCACAACAAGTATATGAAGAATGAAGTAAAAGTAAGGAAGAAAATATTTACTTCTCGTCAGCTGAAATGTGCAACAGAAACGCACACATACAAAACCACTTATATATATAATATATGTTTATCTTTACGATGCCATCCTTGAAGTATTTCGTACAAAGAAAAGAATAATAAGAATAAATGAAAAGAAAAGAGCGAAGAAGGGAAACGAAATGTGGAAAATGCAGAAAAAGGCAGCTCACTAGAGTTTTACCGTGAACAAAGAAATCATTTGAAGTCATGTGTGGTGTTAATATTCCTTTAAGATATAGTAGCGTAGAGATAAATGTATATGCCAGCCTTGATAATTTGGCTGATTTATTAAACATAATTTTAAAGTATGTAGAATGCCACACTTTTAGGAAAAATTGTAGCACATTGAATAAGTAGTTGTACTATGAGTATTACTTGAATAAGCAGTTGTAATTAAAATATTGAGTGTTTCATTAATATTTGGATACTATTTCATTCCTCCATTGATTTTAACTATTTTGCACTGTGCTTGCCTTCTCAAGTAAAATATTTACATCTGTCTCCACTTTTAGTATACCAGTAATACAATTTTGTTTCTTATAATAAACAAATACTTTGCTATGGTACGTCACATGTGCTTGGCGCAAGCAAGCGAGTAAATGACAATTTAATTTTGCTTTGAGAAAATTGTTTTCCATTACAAAATATTTAAAACGATTGCAAATTACACTTAAGACACTACTGCTAAAGAAACATGTTTGCCACTCACGAACACACTTGGACATGTGTATTTTCCGCATCTGCGTCATAGCTTAATTCACTTTTTGTGGAGTCTTCTTATTCTACTCCTACTGCAAAGAAATGTGTGCAGCGTTTTCTGTAGTTAGTTCTTCATTGTTCTTACACATTTTCTTTGTCTGAGAATATAAGCATCAGCGTTGCATGCAACATGTTGTTTGTTTTATGGCAACAACACGCAGTTTACTTCACTTTGGAACTGAAAAATGCGAGTGTGTGCATGAGTCATTTGCGTTTCTTATGCACTCATCTGTGTAAAAGAATGCACTTTATTCTGCAACTGCTGTTTCTATGACGTAAAAAGAACCACAAAAACAATAGCGCGCATTAGCTTTGCAAGCTACAATCACGTACTACTTCACACTTCTCGTGTCCGCTAGAAACAGCTAGCAAAACGCAACTCAATTTAAGACTTTGCGGTTTTACTAACACATACACACAACTGTAATAATGTAAAATTTGTAAGTTTATAAAAACTAATTGACTACCGCACCTATCAAACCACATAGACATCATTTATACTTCATGTTAGGTTCTTACGACCACTCCATTTTTAAAACATTTTATCCTTACTTTGGTTTTTTTTCAATACCAACAGTTTTTTAAAAAATCTTTAAAACGCATAAAAAATCCCTAAAGAAACAACATTTCGCTTTATAAAATACTAGCAGACCCGGCAACACGTTTTTGTGGCTAAGGTATACATTAAATTAAGTTGGTCCAACCTTGGCTTCGGCGACGATATTGATTACTGGAGGTTGATTTATGTTACGCAGCATGATGACAACTCACACTACTTTTAATTGCAAAGTGAATGGTGATAGTACAGAAAATTGTATATAGTTTGGGATAATTTACTACGTCATCCTGGTTTGTAGCTGTGGACCGAAATTTTAAATTGTCGCATTAAGATCATCGATATCTTTTTTTACCACCAATATAGGTCTTTCAATCAGTCATTTATGGTTATCATATTGATGTTTCATGTCAGGAAAATTTCTCTTTCGAGTCAATGAAGTGGAAATGCTATTAATCCATCGAGGTGTCAACAGCGACCCTACCATTTGCAACTGCTTCTACAATCGCAATTTGATATTGTTGCAAAAATACTCATATGTTAGTTGTTAATTGGCGATTCTTTATATGTCGCCACAAATTAAATGATTTTAGGCATGCGATTAGCCCGTCAGTAACAGTTGATCCAGGAATAATTGGAAGAGTGTGGCGTAAATTACCCGCTAACAGAATCCTGGCTCCACCAAAAACGTTCATTGAGAATCAAGATCTTTTAAAGTCCTGTGCAGTACCTCCAGCGACTTCTTGAATATTTGGAAAATCTTCGTTAAAGCGCTATTTTTGGCGATTTTGCCGACTGGTGTTTCGTTCATTTGCAATTTAGGAGTAATTTAAAGGCCGAATGTGCCGTTTGTTTGCCTACTAACAGGTGCCAAGTTGCCCATATTCCCGTTAACCTTGGTGGTGAAAATGAGTGAAATTAGTTCTGGATTTACATCAGCCCTCATATACTATATATGATGATTTTCTATTGGACTTTATGCCGAATATATAGGTCAAATTGTGTGTTATCTTAATAAAATTACATCAATAAATTGCGAGAATATAAAATGTTCGGTTGGACCCGAACTTAGCCTTTCCTTATTTGTTACAAATTGTTTTGGGCTATCGACACAATCTTATACAATTGAACAATAACAAAAATATTTTAACAAAGCAACAATGTAAACCTTCAAAATATTGTTATTATTTCTTGTTTTCTTTTTTATATTTTAGTTGTCAACTCGAATAAAATTCTCTTATTATTATCTTCATCGCATTTTTTCCGTATTTACTCACTTTCTAATCTTTTTCTGACCTTCCACGAATATTTCAAAACTAAAATTAGCCAGAATAGTAATTCATTTTTATATTATATTATTATCAAGCGCCAATTTTTTTAATGCCGCAACCCCCCTCCCGTACCTCCGTGCCCGAGTGACGCCTACAACTCTTCAACGCATAGTTAGCCGCCGAGCGGTTTTTCAAAATTTTTAACCCGTGATATCTTATGAATGGAATGTCAGAATCTAATAATTCAAAAAGTTATATAAAGGTTTTGAAGCGGTCTTAAATAATAAATCATTTATTTCGATAAGGATTAATACTAAGGTACAAATAAAGAGCCTTTTCAAGTAGTGGTATTTTAATTAATTTTTTTTATAGAAAATCGCTTATTGTGACAGAACTATAATAGTTAGAGATATGATGTCGCGATGTTTTTTGTAGATAGTGATAATAATACAAAATTGGTACATCACTGTGTTATACCTTAAACAAAAAAACAAACCTTTCCTCTTTATAATATTAGTAAAGATTTCCCTGGTAAATCACATACTGTACTATAGTTAACCTGATGACTCATTTTGCTTTAAGATGATTATAGCCTTCTCTGGTCGCCATTTATAAAATTTGTACGCTTTTGTCAAAATTTTCATCTAAAAACCCATAGTACCTGATTACATTATTGAATTGAAAATACAACTCTCCCACTACTTTCCACTAAAAAGTCAAAATAATCTAAACATCTGATTTCAATATTCTTTCACGTTTTTACGCATTTAAATATACTAAACAAGAGATAAATTCTAAAGGCAGAAAGCAACAACGTTGACATAAATAAATAACACAAATCAAATGTCGAAGCTTAAATGAACAGCAAGTGAAGGCAAAGTACGTCAAGTTTACAACTGGACACTGAGCTTATTGATGAATAACTGTTTACACTAACAGGACACTACCGACATTCCACAGACCAACTATTATAAGCCGCATTCCGGACTGAAAAAATGCAATGAAAAGAAATAAAGAAAATGAAATAATAGTATTAGAATAATACTGTTATCCTTGCCGCTGCTGAGAGCTCACGAACAGCTGTATAAATAAATTTAGCGCAATGATCATTTTGTTAGTGGAAAAATAAACTCAAACAAGTAAGGAAGGGCTAAGTTCGGGTGTAACCGTACATTTTATACTCTCGCAATTTATTTCTTTAACTTTATTAATATTATATAATACACAATTTGACCCACATATTCGTCATATATATTTTGTATAAAGTCCATTGACAGTTGGAAACCATAATATTAGGTTAGAAGCACCGAGGTCCTCATGTTCGATATATGGGGCCTTGACAACCTATGCTCCGATTTCAGCGATTTTTAGAATGGGGCTACCACACTATAAACGTTGTATTTGTCCAAAGTTCTGCATCGATATCTTCACTAGTGCTTACTTTATATATTGTAAAGTAAACGTTTCAGATCGTCTTCAAAGTTCTGGTATATAGGAAGAAGGCGTGGTTGTGAAGCGATTTGGCCTATTGGGATGTAAGAAAACTATTACAAACCAAGTTTCATTGAAATCGGTTGAGTAGTTCCTGAGATATGGTTTTTGACCCACAAGTGGGCGATGCCACGCCCATTTTCCATTTTGTAAAACACTCTGTGTGCAGCTTCCATATGCTATTTCTTATGTGAAATTTAGTGGTTCTGGCGTTTTTCGTTAGTAAGTTAACCCACTTTTAGTAATTTTCAACCTAACCTTTGTATGGGAGGTGGGCGTGGTTACAATCCGATTTCCTCCATTTTTGGACTGTATAAGGTAGTACCTAAAAGAAACGACTCTAGAAAGTTTCTTTGATATACCTTTTGTAGTTTGCGAGATATGTACAAAACACTTACTAGGGGGCGGGGCCACGCCCACTTCCCCAAAAAAATTAAATTTTACTTCCATAGCTTTATTTATAGCTTAGTTATGGCACTTTAAGTGTTTTCGGTTTTCGCCATTTTGTGGGCGTGGCAGTGGTCCGATTACGCCCATTTTTCGAACTTAGATGCCAAGAAATACGTCTTCCAAGGTTCATCAAGATATCTCAATTTTTACTCAAGTTACAGCTTGCACGGACGGACGGACAGACAGACATTCGGATTTGAACTCCACTCTTCACCCTGAACATTTTGATATATATAACCCTATATCTAACTCGTTTAGTTTTAGCACTTACAACCAACCGTTATGTGGACAAAACTATAATACTCTCGTAGCAACTTTGTTGCGAGAGTATAAATATAGTGAAAAAAGTCGTGACAAGTTTGCCACAACATTCCGCATAAACAAATCTGATTACAATAAGTGCGGATTAACAGAGTTAAATAAATAATTTACAACATTGAAATGTTAAAAGAGCTTGCAAATGAGGAAGAATTCATTGAACAATAAAAAAGAAGGCGACAGAGTCACTAAACGTAATGAATGTCACACAAACGGTCGGACCTCCTTCATATGCCTCCTACTAACTCCTTATAAGCTCACTGATTGCATGAAATCCATTCGAATTTTGCTGGATTCTTTCTTATTTAAATTTTTAAACATTTTGATTCAAAATAAATGCTTTTAAGTCTGGACAAACTAGCATTCACGTTAATATCCAACTATTTTTAACATGATCCTTCGCTTCATTGGTACTCGTAATTGTTGGTTGCATAACACTTATTAACAACATTTAAGTACTCCGTGGCTGTTGCTGTTTTAATTGTTGCAACATAGCTGTCGCATATTCCACCACTGCAATATTGCTCACTTTTGTTGCCTTTGCTATTACACTTTACGATACAGGTTAATAGCCAAAGTCAACAAGGCAATCACTGAGATCCAAACAACTTAAGGCAACTGAACTTGTCGTTAAATAACAAGAATCTATGCACTTTGCAGAAGAAGTTTCATGAGTGTACTTCTGCAAAGATGACTACTTCAATGGGCGGTCGGTTGGGATAAACGTAAGCATCGAGAAGAACGACTGGAATCACATATTTGCTGCTGAACGGGCAAGTGAATATATGTATGTATTTGTATGTACAGTAGTTTTCTGAAATAACGAACACATTAATTGTCAGACCTGTTCGCTATATCGAATTTTTCGTTAATTAGAGTACTCACTTATAGGTATTTTTATTATTAAAAATGAGTTATATATCCGTAAAATGCAGTTTAATAAATTGTTTTATTAATTATTTGTTAAAAAATTAAAAACCATAACAAAGCAATTCAAATCCAATAAATTCTTCCAAAATGGACCAATTCTGACAATCATACTACTATTTGGTGCTGATCAATAATTTTAAGCTTTTTAATAAAATTCAACATTTTTTCAATTTGGGCATTTCTTTTGAATTTTTCCCAGTTTTATTTTAATTCTGGTTTGATGTTATATGATTTTTTTCTCTTTCTTCATATGTCTTCTTCATGTTGTTCGTTAAACCGAGTACTTACAAATCCCCGATGTTCGTTATTTACGGTACTCAATGTAACAAGCGGTTATAAGCGGTTTTCGTTAAAACGAATATTCGTTATTTCGGAAAACTACTGTATATAGTTAAAAATTTAAAAGGAAATTAAAGAAAAGACCAGGTAGCTACGCCTATCTCTTGCTTTATACTCGAGCAAAATATATTTTCTTAAAAATATTGTTTTGTTTGGAAGGGTACTGATACTTATTTGCACTAATTTGTTAAGGAAAATCGATTTTGTTCACTTAAATAAAAAAGCTGCAACCGGAAATTATTGGACAGTCGCAACATAAACACGATAAACATTCCCTGTTCATTTGAGTAGTTTTTCTTGCTACCTAACCTTGCCAAACCTGTATAACTAGTTAGGTTCCACGTCAGATATGTTCTATATAAGCTAAACTGATCGTCTTGTTGTAAAGACAAGAATATCTGGAAAGTTCGCATTTTAGCCTATTTTAAAAATCCCATATTTAAATAAGAAAGCCATGCTGGGTACATTTGAGTTGACTAAACAAAATTTATTTTAAACATTGAGGATAATATGAATACTCTGAATTTGAGCAATATCATGTCTTCCGGCCGGTTTACTATTCCCGCATTCTCGATGAACACTTTTTGTCGCAGTGTAACAATTGCATATTGAGTAGCGCTGCGCGGGACTCCACCATCTGTGAAAAGTGCAAAGAACCTACGGACAAGGTTGAGATATACATATGTATGAGGATAAAAAAGGATGCAGAATAGGCGCAAAGAATGCCGGTCAATATCTGAAGCTGTCATAAATGTATGCGAGCAATGTTACACACTGCTATTTAAATAAATAAATATATCATCTGTTGAACAACAGACGTCTAATTAGACGCTTATAGAACAGGACCGCTCATTATCGGTAATTAATACTTTAACTTGGGCTGTTTTGTAGGACAAATAAAGATTTTTTTTATAGTTACAGTTTTGAGTTAAGCAAGGACATATGTACGTATAAACATGATCCATGGTCCAGGGTGTAAGTATATAAATATTTTAAAATATTTCCTTTAAAAGAGTTTCTTATAAGCAATTTTAATTAGTTCGCGGAATGCTTAAAATTAAAATTAAGACTAATTATCTCACATTTTATATTAATATACAAACACATTCTTGCGACTCATGTGTAAATTTGGCTTGATCTATGCTAACCGAATCCATATTTATATAAAAGTTTCGATCAACAAGATAAAATCGAGAAAAAGAGTTAAAGGGGAACATGGAAATAATAATGAACGTTTTATATAGATTATATTGGAAAAGTAAATCCTGTTTGAAAAAACGCTTCTGTTTAAAAAAAAAACATTGATACTTCGATTTCAATATCATGTCCTTGAAAAACCTTGAATGCGAAGACCATTCCATCCACAGTGCCACAATTCAAAGTACGTTGCGCTTGCCACTTGTTTGTATGACATTCAAGTTGGTAGCGCGAGAGTTAGAACCGGCTGAGCTGAACAGACTTGAAAAACAAATCAAGCAACTTAAATGTCCATGTTAATAAAGTTGAATTAATGATTGGATGGAACAGGCTTGGAGAGAATCCAAAAAGCGGAATGAGGGCGGTCCGCGCTTGGTTAGAGTTAGCCAGTCAGAAGGCCACTACCGTCCATATAAAAAAAGCAAAGGTAAAAGATATAATACTTAAGTACAATAGCAGCAATAGAAGCTTGCTCCAACTTCGCCACACGCCAAACCAAAGCAATTGTCGTTAATGGCAAAAAATCAAGTGCACCGTCAAGCAGAGCAAATCATTAGACTAGTGTTCCGTAGTTACCAGTTGGACCGGACGCAGTCAGCCTGCACGCCGTTCACTGGTAGTTGCAAAGCACGTTAGATGAGGCTCAAACCGACAGCACAGGCAACGTAGGCGAGCGAAATGGGCACATAGACTTTCCAAATGAGCAAGCTACTGTGTGGGCATAGCAATAGTTTGCATTGGCGGGTTCGACAGTGGGATCCGCCAGTCATTTAATAAAAGATTTCAGTCAAAGCGAACTCAGTGTTGTTATCTAAACTGGCGTCAATTGTCTGTCTAGCGAGCTATACTAAAAACGAATACAACTACACCAGCGAGCCCATTAACCTCTACTACTCAACAAGTACCTTAGCCAACAGTCTCTTTACAGTTCAGCTTAACTTTTCCATCATTTAAACGATCAAATGGCACTACATTCCACTCCATATCGCTGTGTAGACTTACTTAGACTTTAGACCAATTATACTACTCCAGTTTATCTGGTGTGGCCGTCAAAAACTCGGTCAACGGGCTAGCCATTTTAGTTAGTAGATATGCAATAAAACTATTAACATATTTCGCCTAATGTTAACGGTTTTTTTTTGCTGCTATTCGATACGGTGTGCTGTGTTGTTGGCCGCCCTTTTGGCCTGCCACAAATACCCAAAAGCCTGTTTCGTACACTTGTTGCATTGTCTGTTTGTGTGGGAGAAGCGAGGTTTAGCTGTGGCTTCGATTGCGGCCTCAAATATAGTGTTTATTGCCGTTGCGCTTATTTCGTTTGTTTTCTAAACAATTTATTACTGTTTATTTTGTGGAAATTGATATCTGTTGCAATTTGAATTTGTTTAATTTTGTTTGAGGCTTTGACTTTTTGTATATCCAAGGACACTGGTGCTTTAGTGCTCCTGGTTGACTGTGAATAGAAAGGGAGTTATTAACGTATCAAAGTACGCCACTATTTTGGCTATATATAAATTTAACCCGAAGACCAGTCTAACCGGAATATAGTTCACTTTAATTTCTCAATCAATTATCGGTTTCATACATTGTCCTGAATTCTTATCTGCAATCAAACTTTGCCACTTACACATATACATTTCCCCATTTCTTCATTTCAATCTAGTCAATACTATTATCAGCAGATGCTACTTTTTCTTATCAAAATCGATTAATCTCATAACAGTCTAGAGGAGACCTGGATTAGGATAGTGAAGGCTGTCACTAACTAAATCTATTAAAGAAGCGAACCAAACTCTTTCAGTATCTCGTGAGTTGTTCTCACATAACTCGGCCTTCGTGAACGGAAATCACGTGAATTTATAACCGCCGAGGACTACCATATCTTACGTAGCTAAATCAATTGCTATCTCTGGGAAACCGGTTTATTGTTATGATCTGTCCTCTAAATGGAAGCAAAGTGATCTGAGGAATTAAAGAATGATCTTCATATCGAATAGTCAAACCTTCTCTACCTTTTTTAAACTATATATAGAATTCTATCAAAAATTCGCATATTAATATACATATGTATGTATGTACATAAATATTTTAATAAAACAATAAAGCCAATTACGGAATAATAAAATATGACTCTCAAGCCGCTCAAGGACAGTGACTGTGGCCAAAGCAGCTATCCAGAAGGAACGAGCTCTGCCATCCCCTGCTTTGGAGGGAGTCAGCAATGTACGCAGAAATGTATGGAGGCAAATCTCTCTATGTACATTATGTAAGTAAGTAATTGCTTTCGCAATGAAATATAGATTTTATAGCTTCTATTATAGTTGAACATTGTATAGTTGTTGTGTGGTTACAGGCAGTACTTGTGGCACTTGATATGGGCATGAATAAATTTATGAGGGCTATATGCATGGCAATACGCCCTCCAAAATGTGTTCGGCTTGTTAAATATGAGAGACTCCCTTTTAACTACTCACACATTATGTATATAATGAAGGCACTTGAAGTGAATCTCGTACGGCTGCTAATTTCGCTTTTGTGTACAAAGCTGATGAAGAGCTTTTCAGCAGGTGCACAACGGCAGACGAAGCCATTCCAGCCGCTGTGATTATAGCGGACACTGATTTTAGTAGCCTCAATAAATTCATGGAACGAAATTATACAAATGCAATCTAGGTTTGGTTAATTTAAGTTAGATTAGGTTTGAGGTTAATAATATTTAATATTTTTTTAAATCAGTATACTTAAATACACATTTTTTTTATTTTACACTTCCTCTTCTCATCCTTTGAAATTAAAGCATATTTCTGAAATTTTATTTTTGCTGTAAGATAGAACTTCTTCTTTTGGTTGGGAGCTGAACGCACGACTCACCGAGTAGTTGAACAAGCACAAACAAAAATACATCGCTTGAAATCAATAAAGCAATTAAGCAGTATAAAATAAAAGTAAAAAATGTAAATTTTCAGGGAATAATTTTTGATGAGTCCAGTGTACAAAAATATTGAGAGATATTTACAGAATAATCGAGAATATACATACATATGTTGGCAGAGTATAGTACCTATCAACATCAATTTTGATTGATGCACTCATATGGTGCATTAAGTAATTTATTCATGAAGCCACATTTTTACGGGACTCCTGTGGATATTATATTGGTATATATTTTATATATGTACTTGCCGCATAAAATACAAATAAAGAGTGATTAAACAAAATTTCCTACAGAAATATCAGCCAAAGTAAACATATTTTTTGACATTTAATACATATGAAGGAACAAAAAAATTTCCAAACCGCGGATTTTTGAGTGACTAAATTTTGGAGTTATCAAAGTTGAAATTTCTTAAATTTCCTCTAAAAACTACAACCCTATAAATTTACTTATACATACGCGTTTCTGCTATAGAAACATATCCGGAGTAAGACACATAAAGTGCTCCCACATCTGGTTATACGTCGTGGCCTGCTGCATACAATTTTGAATTTCCTCACTCATATACTATAACGGTATTGAATATTGCTACGAATTATTTAGCAGGCAGCGTTCAGGCTCGCTTATATGCCAAGCATGATGATATTTGTATTTATGTATGTGCATACAGATGTGTGTGGCATCCTTTTATTCCCATCCACCAGCTAATTTAATATGTGAGCATACAAGGATTGCGAGTAATTAACAATTTAACATTTCAACAATGCAATGCAGCGGTTGATTGCGCCACAGCTGGTGAAGGCGTTGAGGTTAGTTGCACTGCGAATGTGAGTTTGTTTTTTCGTTTTTAACGTGCCACCGCTCCTTAATGAAAATTGCATGCGTTGCGTTAGTTCGTTGAAATGACAAACGGAATGAATTCAAAAAATACAAAAAATAAATAAATAAAAATTTGTTCAAAAAGCACCATTAAAATGCAAGCGTATGCGAACGCACACTCGACCATGTGCAGTGAAAAAAAATTAAACATTTTCCAGTTGAATAGTTGTCGAGTGAGCTTGGCAGCTGGCAGCTGAGGCTTACCAACTTTCAACTGCAATTTAAATAAGCAAATTAATAATGTGTACAGATGTTATCTTTGTTAAACGAAAGGGAAATATATCACAGTGTACATCAGAATTACGAATATTCTTTTTATGATTACAATTACAGAAATTATACTTTATTCGATAACAGTAGATGTATCTTTCACGATTAATTATCCATTTAACACTTTTAAAATACAAATTCAATAAAATTTTCACGAGAAATTACACCATTTCTGAACGGTTTTGGTGGACATTTACTACCAACCACTTTTGGACACCAATTTCTGCTCAAAATGTTTAATAATTGCTGATACCTCTATAACATTATGGAGATAATTGAGAGTATTTGCTGATCCAATACCACACCTTCAGACTAAATCACTAAGTCATAGATCTATGGTAGTAAAAAGTATGATGATGATCCACGCAGATTTAACAATATATTTTTGGATTTATTTTGCAGAGCCTTTGCAAATTGAGTGACTTTAGCTCATGGAACTTTTATTAAAATATTTCATTACAACATCAAGACTGAAAGCGCTTTCATTTATATTATTAACTTCCCCTAGGTAAAACAGGTGCAAAATAGAGCACACACACAACCACTCGCTTCCACTCACATATAATTTAATATTTAGGGCATACGAATCAAGAATATACACATGTATGTAAAAAGGACGTGATGAAAAACGAAAAAAAATAAGAGAAACAGGTAAGTTTAAACAATTTGTCGCGATTTTCCGAATGTGTATTTATTTCATCAAGAGGTACACACCGGTAAAGTTGCATGCATACAAATCAAAGTGGAATAAACTGCATTTACGCGTTGGAACTGTACACAAGTGCACCCCTTCGTCAAGTTCCCAATGTGTTTGTCCTGTATTTGTGTCCCACTTTTGTGCAAACTCCTATATTCTCTTTGAATATGCGTGCACATATGGCCCGATTTTTTGTTGTTGGTTGATGACATTTGGTTCAATTGTTTTGTGTTTGCTCATATCAATATTTGGGTGACTGCGCTCGCAACGGTTCACAGCGCTGACAGCACAATGGTAACGTTTCGATTCGATTTTCTTTGTTTGATGTTTCAGAAAGCCTCGAGCTTTTTTAATCGAATCATTTTGTTGTTTCTCCGTTATATTATTATTATTATTTGTATTGCCTGAAATTTGTTGCTTTTGTGTAGAGCTACTTCCAACTTTTGACAATAACTACGAATAAAGGTTCTAACTTACATTGAAAATTTTATAAAAAAAATGTCTCTAGAAAAATTCTAAATCTAATTTTTTATGTCAATAACGCCAGCGAAACACCATAAAAATGGGGTACTCTCGTTTATAATGCACCAACAACCAATTTCACAACACATGCATAATAATTGTAATAGTAGGAAAAGTACAAAAAGGTATCCAAGCGACGGAGGTTAGTGTTACTGAAAAAAAGTCTGTGCACTCAAAGATTATCGCATCCAGACAGCGCTTACCGTAGAGATGCACTCACATCTCGCAACAAAACAAGCAGCTAAAAGGAATGCTTTATATTTTTTCGTGCTCCACTTGTTGAAAACCGCCGACTAGATAAAGACTCAGACTACGTTGAAACATGGCGAAAAACTGCTCTTATAGCTTTATTTTACTGAAACAAACGTCACTATAACCCAAAGAAAACAAAAAAGTACACGTGTGTGTGTTTTAGAAAAGGTTAAAAATAAATAAATAGATTAACATGACAGTCGACAAATTTCAACGAAGCGGCAAATGATAGTAAAACCACTTGGAATGAAGAGTTAAATTGATGGGACCAACAAACGACAATTGATAAAAGGATGCTCACGTATGGAAGCCGACGCTTTGTATGTCTATGCAGTAGGGGAAAATTGTCCCTTTAAGGTAACGTGGAGTGCCTATAAATTATGCAAATGACGAAAAGGGTATTCTAAAGAAACTAACAAAGGCACTTTTGTAGGCAGAGAAGCATACTTGAGGGCGCACAACGGCGAATATAAATTAAATTGCGCAACTAATTTGATAAACTATCCATAACCTTACCTATTTGGGGAGAGAAAATTTAATCTGGAGCTTATTTCTTCGTTACATACATATTTACATATAATAACCGTTCATTAAACAAATACCGTTTCTCAGAGGCAACTAAGGTTTTTAGTATAAAATGTCTTAAGAGATGTTAAAACCTATTATACAAATTAACAGGGTTGTTAATATTTTTTTTTAATATCTAAAATATTCAACAGTTGGCCTCAAAGACTGCAATATACATTTTTCAACAAAAAATAAAATAATAAAATTAGTATTTGTAACAGAGCACAGATATACATAAATATAGCATAAAGCTTTTGAATTTCATTTGTTTGCAGCTTTAAAATGTGTGCAAAAATAATTTACTTTGAAGTTTTGAAATTTTTCAAATTATTAGTTTCATTTCAAAATAAAATTTAGTTCAAATTACAAAATTGGTTTGTTTAATTTCAAAGAGATCCATTTGTCTTTAATATCTAATTAATAATTCAACATAAATTGCCTTGTATTTAAATTCCTTGTTTGCTTAAGCCAACGGTCAAATTGCAATTAGCTCCATTATTTATTTTGAAGTTCTCAAATTTTAAGCACAAGTAAATAAGGCAATCGGTCTGGCATATTGATAATGAATATTGAGTATAATAGGTGTATATTACTGAAAATAATTATTCGCATGTGTCTACATGTTTTAAACAGCACTAACGGTAACAGCTACAGATATAATTCAATATTTATATATTAATCATATATTAATCACTCAAGCATTGTTGTTTAAATTTATTTCTGTGACTCAACACACGCATATTCCGATACAAGTACTGAGGATCATACTTTGCTCGACTTTTTCCCAAATTGGTTGTACAAGTTCTACGCTATTTCTGGTGGATGATACGTTTTTATAATAAATATTTATTGGGAGAAGTATATTAAT
Source organism: Zeugodacus cucurbitae (assembly GCF_028554725.1). Lineage (NCBI taxonomy): Eukaryota > Metazoa > Arthropoda > Insecta > Diptera > Tephritidae > Zeugodacus > Zeugodacus cucurbitae. The sequence continues at coordinate 14,540,545 of NC_071671.1, forward strand.
CCCCATAAACCGAGAACTCCGGTTCGGAGTCTAATAAATTCACTGTCAGACATATAAAGTAATATGTTCGTTCATCGAGAGAGAGGTCATTTCTGCTGAATTCTGCTTGAAGAAGTAATTTTTTTAAGGGGAAATTGTCATTGATTATTGTATTGCAATATTTTACTAACCTTATGTTATACCTTTTTTTATTATTTATTGCTAGTCTCCTAATGGCCTAGTTTGTAGCTCCACGCGACCATTGTTGTCAGTATTCCAGCAAATGAGTGTGGCATGTGTCAACAACAGCTACATCGCCGTCAATAGGCGCCAATAAAAGGGCAATCATGCTTATCAGTCGCAGACACAGATGGATGCGTTAATTTGACTTGAATGCCGCGACAAATGAGCAACACATTGCCGATTTTAGTACTAAATTTTATTGACAATGAGCAAAGCAGTTGTGCTTTGTGCCTACGCCATTTCTTTTACCCGCTCATCATCGCAAAAGACTCGATGGTGCTTCTGTGCGCGCTTCAAAATTGTAATAAAAATTCGCTATGTGTACATCAAAAGATAATAACTTCGTCACAAGCGAGTGCATATTGGCTTCTACAAAAACAAAAACCTGCAAAAACTCACAGCACGTTGAATTATTCATATAGATAAGAGGAAAGAGAGACATTGATGGGAAGCTGCCCCTAACAGGGCATGCGTGGCGGGAGGACTGCCTGTGGTCTTCCGCGCATTGGCAATTGCCACCAATCAATAACAACAGTCCGACAGCTAAGCTTCAGACAAAATTGTCCCTCTTCCTGCCGACGCAGCTGGTGAAACTCGCGTATCCGTATTAATGATGGGCCATTTGTGTTGCCCTGCTCGTTTATCCATATTATTATATTTATTTCGATTACCTTTGCGACTTCTTCCAATATAGAAGTCATCATATTATGCATCCAATTAAAAAAAATGTTTTTGTTGTACGAGGTCATTACTTTTTTTTTTGAGAGTTTATGAACTGTTGCTTTGTAATTATCTTAAAAGAACATCTTTTTGTTTGAACTCTGCTCTGTTTCTCCTCTTGTCGTATGGGATATCATAATAATAATTTTTCCAAACCCAAAATATTGAGCTCAACAAGTAATGAAGCTTCAGAGAGGTCAAGCGTATAAAATAATGGATGAATGGAATAGAGCCTCGAAGGAAACATACGAAACAAAATGTAAAGGAATACGAAAAGTATTGGACAATAAAAGAAGAAACAGATGTAGAGAATCTGAAAGACTGCTATTAATTTGAAGATCGAAAAAATAACCATCGCTATCGTCTTTAAAATCATTCAAAATAATTTGCATACTTTCCATTCACTAACGGACTAGCCGGAAAAATCTCGGTGACACATTCGCCTTGTTTAATAACCATCCTTTTTCAAACGAGCTCTAGTTTTATAGAACTAAGATCACTTAAATTAAGATTCGATTATTAGATTAAGTAGCGTGAGTAATTATTATTAGTGATACCTATTGAACCTTAACACGAACTCATGCTTTTCCTCCTTAACACCTTTATTATTTGAGCGTCCAACTTATTTCATAATAATTTTTACTTTGTCCTCATTAATCACTCCTAATGTTTTCACTACCTATGAGAGTATCTGCTTCAACATGTTTAAAATTCCTTTCGTTTTTAATTGATGTAAAAAATTGGCTTTCAACAAACAAACTGATTGGACCTTATCAGTGTGGCTTTAGACCTGGAAAATCAACAACTGACCAGATATTCACCATGCGCCAAATCTTGGAGAAGACCCGTGAAAAAAGGATCGACACACACCATCTATTTGTCGACTTTAAAGCTGCTTTCGATAGCACGAAAAGGAGCTGCCTTTATGCCGCGATGTCTGAATTTGGTATCCCCGCAAAACTAATACGGCTGTGTAAGTTGACGTTGAGCAACACCAAAAGCTCCGTCAGGATCGGGAAGGACCTCTCCGAGCCGTTCGATACCAAACGAGGTTTCAGACAAGGTGACTCACTATCGTGCGACTTCTTTAACTTGATGCTGAAGAAAATTATAAGAGCTGCAGAGCTAAATAGAGAAGGTACAATCTTCTACAAGAGTGTACAGCTACTGGCGTACGCCGATGATATCGATATCATTGGAAACAACACCCGCGCCGTTAGTTCTGCTTTTTCCCGCCTGGATAAGGAAGCGAAGCGAATGGGTCAGGTGGTGAACGAGGACAAGACGAAATATCTCCTGTCATCAAACAAAAAGTCAGCGCATTCGCGTCTTGACTCCCACGTCACTGTTGACAGTCATAACTTTGAAGTTGTAGATAATTTCGTATACCTAGGAACCAACATTAACACCGATAATAATGTCAGCCTTCAAATCCAACGCAGAATCACTCTTGCCAACAGGTTCTACTATGGACTGAGTAGGCAATTGAAAAGTAAAGTCCTCTCTCGACGAACAAAAACTAAACTCTACAAGTCCCTCATCATTCCCGTCCTACTTTATGGTGCAGAAGCGTGGACGGTGTCAACATCCGATGAGACGGCACTAGGAGTTTTCGAGAGAAAGGTTTTGCGGAAGATTTACGGTCCCTTAAACATTGGCAACGGCGAATACCGCAGAAGATGGAATGATGAGCTGTATGTGTTGTTCGACAACATAGACATAGTCCAGCGAATAAAAAGACAGCGGCTACGCTGGCTGGGTCATGTTGTTCGAATGGATGAAAGTGCCCCAGCTCTGAAAGTTTTCGATGCAGTACCCGCTGGTGGAAGCCGAGGAAGAGGGAGACCTCCACTCCGGTGGAAGGACCAGGTATTACCAATTGGCGCCAAACCGCCAAAAGGAGAGATGCGCACTGTTGTGGACTCGGCTATAACCGCGTAAGCGGTTTCTACGTCAGTTAAGAAGAAGAAGAAGTATGTAAAAAATAATTTTTCATCGGAAGTTTTTAAATTAATTGTATAAAGAGTGTCCAAGATCTTCTAAGTAGTACAGACCTTACATTATTATTGTCAAATATCAGACTTATATATATATATATTTGGCGTAGGAACCGCTTTAAGCGATTATAGCCGAATCCACCAGAGCGCGCCACTCATTCCCTTCTTTTTGCTTTTTGGCGCCAACTGGAAACACCAAGTGAAGCCAGGTCACTTTGCACTTGGTCTTTCCACCGGAGTGGAGGTCGTCCTCTTCCGCGGCTTCCTCCAGCGGGTACTGCATCGAATACTTTCAGAGCTGGAGTGTTTTCTTCATCCGTACAACATGACCTAGCCAGCGTAGCCGCTGTCTTTTTATTCGCTGGACTATGTCAATGTCGTCGTATAAATCGTACAGCTCATCGTTCCATCGTCTGCGGTATTCGCCGTTGCCAATGTTTAGAGGACCATAAATCTTGCGCAAAACCTTTCTCTCGAAAACCCCAAGAGTCGTCTCATCGGATGTTGTCAACGTCCACGCTTCAGCGCCATACATCAGGACGGGAATAATGAGCGACTTATAGAGTTTGATTTTGGTTCGTCGAGAGAGGACTTTACTTTTCAATTGCCTACTCAGTCCAAAGTAGCACCTGTTGGCAAGAGTGATTCTGCGTTGGATTTCAAGGCTGACATTGTTGGTGTTGTTAATGCTGGTTCCCAGATAAACGAAATTATCTACAACTTCAAAGTTATGACTGTCAACAGTGACGTGGGAGCCAAGACGCGAGTGCGCTGACTGTTTGTTTGATGACAGGAGATATTTCGTCTTGTCCTCATTCACCACCAGACCCATACGCTTCGCTTCTTTATCTAGTCTGGAAAATGCAGAACAAACGGCGCGGTTGTTGCTTCCGATGATATCAATGTCATCGGCATACGCCAGGAGCTGTACACTCTTGTAGAAGATTGTACCCTCTCTATTTAGTTCTGCAGCTCGTATTATTTTTTCCAGCAATAGATTGAAGAAGTCGCACGATAGTGAGTCACCCTGTCTGAAGCCTCGTTTGGTATCGAACGGCTCGGAGAGGTCCTTCCCGATTCTGACGGAGCTTTTGGTGTTGCTCAACGTCAGCTTACATAGCCGTATTAGTTTTGCAGGGATACCAAATTCAGACATCGCGGCATAAAGGCAGCTCCCTTTCGTGCTATCGAAGGCAGCTTTAAAATCGATAAAAAGATGGTGAGTATCGATTCTTCTCTCTCGGGTCTTTTCCAAGATTTGGCGCATGGTGAATATCTGGTCCATTGTGGATTTTCCAGGTCTAAAGCCACACTGATAAGGTCCAATCAGTTTGTTGACGGTGGGCTTTAGTCTTTCACACAATACGCTCGACAAAACCTTATATGCGATATTGAGGAGACTTATACCACGGTAGTTGGCGCAGATTGTGGGGTCTCCCTTCTTATGGATTGGGCAGAGCACACTAAGATTCGAATCGTCAGGCATGCTTTCTTCCGACCATATTCTACAAAGAAGCTGATGCATGCACCTTATCAGTTCTTCGCCGCCGTATTTGAATAGCTCGGCCGGTAATCCATCGGCCCCCGCCGCTTTGTTGTTCTTCAAGCGGGTAATTGCTATTCGAATTTCTTCATGGTCGGGTAATGGAACATCTATTCCATTGTCATCGATTGGGGAATCGGGTTCGCCATCTCCTGGTGTTGTACTTTCACTGCCGATGAGCAGGTCGGAGAAGTGTTCCCTCCATAATCCCAGTGTGCTCTGGACATCCGTTACCAGATTACCTTCTCGGTCCCTACATGATAATGCTCCGGTCTTGAAACCTTCTGTTAATCGCCTCATCTTTTCATAAAATTTTCGAGCATTACCCATGTCGGCCAGCTTTTTAAGCTTTTCATACTCAAACATTTCGGCCTCTTTCTGTTTACGTCTGCAAATGCGTCTCGCTTCCCTCTTCAGTTCTCGATATCTATCCCACCCCGAACGTGTTGTGGTCGATCGCAACGTTGCGAGGTAGGCAGTCTGTTTTCTCTCCGCTGCGGAACGACAATTCTCATCGTACCAACTGGTTTTTTGGCGTTGCCGGAGACCAATTGTTTCGGCTGCAGCGGTATGCAATGAGTTTGAGATGCCGTTCCACAGCTCAATTATATATCGAGATGCTGATGAGTGCTCTCAGAGAACAGGAGTGCAAGTCGAGTAGAAAATCGTTCGGCTGTCGGTTGTGATTGCAGCTTTTCGACGTCGAACCTTCCTTGTGTTTGTTGACGGGCGTACTTTGCTGCACAGAGGCGAGTGCGTATCTTTGCTGCTACTAGATAATGGTCCGAGTCAATGTTTGGTCCTCGGAGCGTACGCACGTCTAAAACACTGGAGACATGTCTTCCGTCTATCACAACGTGATCGATTTGATTGCGCGTGTTTCGATCAGGGGACAGCCACGTTGCTTGATGAATTTTTTTATGCTGGAATCTGGTACTACAGACAACCATATTTCGGGCCCCAGCGAAGTCGATCAGCCTCAGGCCGTTTGGCGATGTTTCGTCATGGAGGCTGATTTTTCCGACTGTTGTGCCAAAGACACCTTCTTTACCCACCCTGGCGTTAAAATCGCCAAGCACGATTTTGACATCATGGCGGGGGCAGCGCTCATAGGTGCGTTCTAGGCGCTCATAGAAAGCATCTTTGGTCACATCGTCCTTCTCTTCCGTTGGGGCATGGGGGCAAATCAGCGATATGTTGAAGAACCTCGCTTTGATGCGGATTGTGGCAAGACGTTCATCCACCGGGGTGAATGCCAGGACTCGGCGTAGTCGTAGTCTCTCTCCCACCACAAATCCAACACCGAATTTGCGCTCCTTTATATGGCCGCTGTAGTAGATGTCACAAGGACCCACCTTCTTCCGTCCTTGTCCCGTCCATCGCACTTCTTGGACGGCGGTGATGTCAGCCTTTAGTTGTATGAGGACATCAACCAGCTGGGCAGAGGCACCTTCCCAATTAAGAGTCCGGACATTCCAGGTGCATGCCCTCAAATCATGATCCTTAGTACATTTGCAGGGGTCGTCATCAAAAGGGGGGTTTCTCATCCGAGGCTCGGTGTTTGTTTTCATTGGGGAGATTTTTTTTTATGTGGTGGGTCCCAAGCCCTACGCACAACCGCACAAGCGGGCTTCGCCTTCTCACTTTAGCTCGCCTCCAAACGGATGTCTGTTAGCTACCCAGGGGATACTTGGTCTAAAACCAGAAGTCGTGAGCTGCTTGAGTCATATGCAAAAGAATCGTTCCTGACCACTCCCAAGTGAATGGCAATCAGAAACTTTCCTCACTTGGGTGAACTTCTACATATGACCCTATCCCCCATCAGAAACTTTCCTCACTTGGGTGAACTTCTACATATGGCCCCATCCCCCGATGGGGGTCTAAGTCTACATATCAGACTTAGAACAATATAATTATCATCGGTACATTTCCGCATCGCCTCTAAGCTGAAACATCGCCACATTTTCCTAGTGGGAGGAAACATTATGAACATACTCATTACGCTCGGATTGGTATTAAAGCGTGATGTGTGCATTGTAAGCGCGACAATTCAAGGAATTGTTGAAATTCTGTAGACAATCAGTGAATCTACACAGCTAGCCGACAGACAAGCAGACAAACAAGCAAATAAGCTGAAGTTACAGCAGCAACCAACTAAGCAAACAGCGAACTTGCAACAGACAACACATAGCAATGACAAAAACAACAAAAGCAAATAGTCAGCAACTGCTACTGAGCATCGCAATGCGCAAACAAATCGAATAAATCGTTCTGCGCTACAAATATTCGCTGATTCTTAAGCTTGGGAGCGGAACTGCAGGGCATTGGCAGATTGGCTAGCTCTCTGGGTCCTTGGCATGCACCCATGCTCATGTTGTTATGCACGCACTCACGCTCGCAACATATGCGATTACTTGCAATCTTGTCTCGCATTGTGTTATTTATGCGAAGCAAACGCGTTCCAGGGGGTAAATAGCGCAGGTCATCGACAAAAAACGCACAATGAGCAGCGGGAGACGTGAGTTGTAAAAAACACGATGGGCGCACATACATACCTCTCATATGTAGATGTAGCGAGGCAGCCGCACGCACTTATGCTCGTGCCATTTAAATTGTGTGTCGATTGTGTCGAGCAACAAGGAGCACCACTTGGATTATGGCGACAAAGACGCACGTACCTCATGCTCACTTCAGGTAACCTACTCTACAGAGTTCGCGAATTCTGATTACTTCGTTGTACCCCTCCCATTGTACCTGACAATGTTTATAGTAGCTTCCATTTTTTATGCCTGTCGCACCGCCAACGCAACTTAATAGCCGCCGCGGGGCCACCTGCCGCTCTCGTACGTAGTTGGATTGTGGGGCCTACCGCAAGTGGCAGACAGTAGGCGCAATATGTACCTTGGTTATAGAAAAGATAGTCGTTTTTGCGGCATGTATTATAGTGAATTCTAAGCAACTGCTCCTTTGTGCCGTTTTAATTTAATTGTATGTACAGTATACTCTCGAAAAGTAAATCGATTGGTATTTTGGGTAATTTACTTATCCAAATATATACATAAATTATCTGTTTTTATAATTTTAAATGCATTTTTAAACTTAAAAAATTCATTCATTTATTTGCTTCAATAAAACATATGGATTTACATGAAAAACATATTTACATTTACATACATACATATGCATTTACTATGAAGAGAAAAAATCTTGAATATTCTTTTGTTTTTTTTTCTTTTGCAATATATTTTCTGACCATTTTTGTACGACAATTCAAAAAATCTGACACCTGATTTGCATCGTTTTCATTTTTAAACCAGTGTATCAAGTAGGAGAGTTTATTTACTAAAAAGACGCGATAAACAAGAGAGTAAGTGTTTTTGCAACATCGTAAAAAACGCTGCTTGCTTCGTTTCGAATTTTTTATCACACTCTCTGAAAAGTAAATTAAAAAATTTACTTTTTCGAGGTGCATGTGTAATCTTAAAGGTGATTAACTTTTCCGCGATTATTTACTTTCTGAGAATTTACTTTTCGAGAGTATACTGTATTTAAAATATTTCTTGTATTGCGGCTGAGAATTTTCACATGGCGTCAGCAAAGTAGGCTCTACACTTGAAGTAAGAGAGGAATTTTTGTATGGAGGTGGTAAAATCCATTTCTGGAGACCTCATGCTGATATATGGGTTCAGCTGAGGTATAATCACAGCGGTCGCAATACTCGCGTGCATTTGGTGCAAATAGTACCTGTTTACTTATGAAAATTCTTATGAGAACCCCTGAGATATATATTCAGTGAAAGCGTAGTGGTGCGAAACCTAATACTTAATTAACCATCGAACAATACTTTGGTATTTTATCATCATTCACAGAGGTGATTAATCACACTCTTCTCCCAATAACATCAAATTGAGTACAGGTCGGAGTCTAATTGTCATCTTGCGACTGGTTGGCTGGATTTCGCTTGGCTCAGTGATTCTTGCTAGTATGCAAGCAAGGTCCCTTTAGCACAGGACTCTTCTAACACTAATTCACTTGAATTCTATTAAGATAGTTTGTAGAGCTCTTTTTAAGATTATGAGACAAAATAATCTGCGTTTTTTTACATATCTTTATCCATTTAGGCGAAATAGTGACACAAGCTAGACTCCTTGGTGATTTATCTATACACAAGTGCCTAGATTAATTTTGCTGAGTTTTTGGTTCAACGAACCTAACCTAACTTTAATAACTCTTGAGTGTGTTTTAGTGCAACTAATAATTAAATATTTGAGTTAGTGCCTACATATTAGCTCTTATCTAAGCTAAGATATTTCCCAAGGAGTTCATTTCATTTTCACAAGCGTATTTACAAACAAATTACTTTCTAACGGTCATATGTAAACATAAGTTAACTATAACAATACTAAAGGCGAAGTTTTAATTTTTTTAAGGAAATCTTGGTCGACTATAAATTGTGATGACATGGACCTGGCTGCCGTAGAAATTTTAATATCTTCCTTCAGTTCCTGGTAAAGTGAGAAAGTGGCAATTTGTTTCATAAAAATCTATTTAAACGAAATAAAACCAATTTCTCCTATCTTTCGATCTTCTCTCGGCTATCATTCGCACTTTATTTTTATTTTTTATACCTTTTGTGGTAGATAAAATCAATTCCATTTATAGTAAATTTTTTATTATGCCACGTGACGCGCATTCCACTTATGAAACGTCCTTTGACAGGTCCTAACATCATTAAGCATAACAAAAATTAATGCAGTTACCTAAATTCCACGGGAAGCTGCTGTCATTCAGTAGCTGTTGCCACAATATGAAGAGTGAGGCGTCAACGTTCTGCGCAGCGGAATTGCCACCAGCATCTATCAATTTGTGGTAAAGTTTTTTTGTACGAGAGTGTGTATTTATATGTAAACCCAATATTACGACTTCAAATTTCAGTCATTATTAACAGTTTCCTCAATTTTATGGGCACTTAAAGTTGTAGGAAAAGCGAAACATTAAAATATGAGGAATATATAAAAGAAAAATTGCACATCAGAGGAAAACCTAAAAATGACGGTGAAATTCCTGCATGCGAATACGGCTACATATATGTTTTTAGAGGAGTCCTCTAAAATATGTGTGTCAAATAATTTTATGGAGGTCGCCCTGCGCCGTATATGACCTAACACTGTCATTGTACGTGTGACTGGACTTTCCACAGGTTTCGTGTAAATTATGCGCATAAGTCCCTTTTAATGCAGTCACTCACACCGCTGAACCAAGTGCTGACCAAATTCAAACACATACAGACTGCCCTTGATCCCCCGCCAAATGACCAAGGTGATGCCGGTTCGTTCCGGCACCTAAAACATAAAATTGAGGCTTTAAAATAAAACTGTTATACATCATAAATGACTGTACACACGTCTGTTGCTACTTATTTCGTATGTATTTGTGTGGTTATCATGGATACGAAAATAATTAGGGATTATATGCTGGAATTTACATATTAAGTGGCGCATGTTGTGTAATAATAAATAAGATCTAGTGAAACTGGATCATATAATAATACTTTGAAATAATTAACGTACGACTGAAAATCGCACTGAAATTATAAAATGACATAGTAGAAATATTTATGACCTATTTACTTAAAGGCCTCTACATTTGATACGTGTAATTTATAGAGAAAGCTGTGTTAAATAATATTAATTCTTTTATGTTATGGAAGTGATTCCAACGTGATCACAAAGTACTTAAATGGAGCTCTTGCATCTCATTCTGAGACTAAAGGATCTCGCAAGTGCCCAAAACGAAAGACATGTTGAGCATATGAGTATATACAATTAAAGCCTTTACCATTATATATTCCTAACGAATTATTTTAATCAGTTCCCCTTTATGTTTTATTTTCTCTATCAAAAGAACACTAACCACAGAACGGTTATTCCATTTCGTCGCAAAAGCTTTGCAACCGCGATGACAAACACGGATTCCAAAGTTGCTGCATAATTCATTCGAGCATCAAAGAAGCGCTGTCATTTATTCAAATCATGTTTCGCGTAACTTGAAAAGCTTGTGGTTAAATGTTTCGATGTCGACTTGTCCGAAACTGTTATTTGTACGGGAAGGTATTTGGCACTTTCATTTATGTTTTACATCCGTTAAATTTTTTCCACATTCTCCTCTTTTACTTAAATTCTTTCGACTTATACGCTGGAGTACAAAACTCCCAACTTGATAATAAACAAATACCAACGGACCAAAACTGCGAACAGATTTGTGTGTTTTCCTGTAACATATATTTCCACATTATTAATTACACTGGAAAATAGTTGTTTGATATATATTTACACATTAAATGAATTGCAGACAGGTAATAATTTAGACTAAGACTTTAGGAAACTTATGTTTCCTATACTACTATATATAGAAAAACTGCTCTCTCAGTAGAGCTCTTGAAGCTCCTTAATAATTAATTAATAATACACACACATTCATATTCATCACCCTTGACGCCTAAAAGCAGTCTATTTTCACTAGTAAATAAATAAAAAAATAATTTTAATAATTTAACAGTTGAATAGTGTTGTCAACAATAGCAGTAATTTAATGTGCATCAGGTAAGCGAAATGTGCTGGCAAGCAAAAATGTGGCGGTATGATGTGGCAAGGCAAGCCCTAAAGTGAAAATGAAGATACGCCATGAAGTGTAGAGTAGTTGAAGAGCAGAAAAACGAAAATTCCGTCACTGAGCTGAGCGCCGCACAGAAATACAAATCTGAATGCGCCGAAGTATACACTCAACCGGACGGCCGAGCATGCGGGGTAGCAGACCAGGTTAATTTTATCACCTCCACGAAAAGCTGAAACAAACAACAACTAAGTGTTGTATAAATATATAATTTTATAAGCGCACATCGCAAGTAAACGTATATCCTTTGAAGGATATTTGTATATGTAGCGCTCTATATCAAGCTGTATTCATTTTTTTATTATTCCGACCGCCATTTTATGAGCTGCGAGCTGAAACCCACAGCATCCCAGAATCTGCACGTTTTGGCTATTCTTTTTATTATTTCAGCAGAGTACGCGGTCACATGATCCTGATGCAAAGCGGATGCGGATATACCATCTTATTTCCGGCATTTCGTTTTACAGCTATTTTTGTTAGTTTTCTTGTTTTTTATAGAATACTATTTGAGAGGCTGTACGAGTAAAAATATATTATGATTAAACGGTCCGCTGATGATGGTGTTATCGGCTCACCTATTTTGTATGAAAACTTGTTTTACTTTTAGTGGGGTTAAGCGTTCTCTTTCGAGGAAGGCTGCATTTGTAAATGATATAGTACATACTATTAGGCGGTGTTCAATGTGAATGGATAGAGTATGCCTAGCTAATTGGAGTAACAAATAGTTTTTATAACATACATATATGTATAATGTCTAAGGAGTGATACAAAAAAACAGCTTTACAGAACTTTCAAATTTGAAGGCTTTCTGAACAGAAATACGAAAAGGTTATATATTTTTTTTATTTAAACAATAGCTCGTAAGATATTTAAAAATTTCCTTCAAATATGAATATAAAAGCTCTCAAAAAACTTACAGAATTATTATAGAAATATAGCCACAATTATCAGTAGTAGATTTTTGCTTAAGAAAAAATTTGCACTTTATGTAAATCTCTCATGTACATTGTCAGATTGAACGCTACAGTTTTAGAATTTAAAGAAAAATAGAAAAAATATAGAAAGCTTAATTTAAAAAGCTCCCAAAGTTTTAGATATTGCAGGATTAATTAATTGGAAAAGGCAAAGTGCTGCAAAGTATATTCTTGGCTAATATGTTATTCTATCGTTAGATGCTAAAAACAAATATCATATTAATTTTATTAGGTTCGAAAATTGATCTTGTATATTTTCAACAATTTTAATCTGCTAAATTTAAAAGCCGTCGAAATGGAAATAGTTAGCGCAATGTGAGAAAATTGTTTCAACTAAAAATCAGCATACAGCAAATAATTTAATTATACTCTCGCAACAAAGTTGCTACGAGAGTATTATAGTTTTGTCCACATAACGGTTGGTTGTAAGTAAACGAGTTAGATATAGGGTTATATATATCAAAATGATCAGGGTGACGAGAAAAGTTCAAATCCGGATGTCTGTCTGTCCGTCCGTCCGTGCAAGCTGTAACTTGAGTAAAAATTATCTTAATGAAACTTGGAACACGTGTTCCTTGGCACCATAAGAAGGTTAAGTTCGAAAATCAGCAAAATCGGACCACTGCCACGCCCACAAAATGGCGAAAACCGAAAACACATAAAGTGCCATAACTAAGCCATAAATAAAGGTATGGAATAAAATTTGGTATGAAGGATCGCACTATGAAGAGGCATATTTGGATGTAATTTTTTTGGGGAAGTGGGCGTGGCCCCGCCCCCAAATAGGTTTTTTGTATATATCTCGCAAACCAATAGAGCTATATAAACCAAACTTTCTGCAGTCGTTTTTTTTAGCCACTTCCTAATACAGTCCAAAAATGAAAGAAATCGGATCATAACCACGCCCACCTTCCATACAAAAGTTAGGTTGAAAATTACTAAAAGTGGGTTAACTCACTAACAAAAAACGTCGGAAACACTAAATTTCACATAAGAAATGGCAGATAGAAGCTACACTCAGATTTTTTTACAAAATGGAAAATGGGCGTGGCGTCGCCCACTTATGGGTCAAAAACCATATCTCAGGAACTACTCGACCGATTTCAATGAAACTTGGTTTGTAATAGTTTCCTTACATCCCAATGATATGTTGTGAAAATAGGCCAAATCGCTTCACAACCACGCCTACTTCCTATATACCAGAACTTTGAAGACGATCTGAATCGTTAACTTTACAATATATAAAGTAAGTACTAGTGAAGATATCGATGCAGAACTTTGCATAAATACTACGTTTATAGTGTGGCAGCCCCATTCTAAAAATCACCGAAATCGGACCATAGGTTGTCAAGACCACATATAGCGAACATGAGGACCTCGGTACTTCTAACCTAATATTAGGGTTTCTAACTTTCAATGGACTCTATACAATATATATGACGAATATATGGGTCAAATTGTGTATTATATAATATAAATAAATTTAAATAAATAAATTGCGAGAGTATAAAATGTTCGGTTACACCCGAACTTAGCCCTTCCTTACTTGCTTTATATTTATTGTGTGTTCATACAATTTTCTTACTTGCTCACACCCACATGCTTTCGATTTGAAAAATTCAAGAGATTTTAATTATAATATCAAGCGAGCGAGCGAGTGAATGGCGACCCTTGTCACGTACAAAATTACGAGCCGTTACGATGAGTGGAATTTCTCAAAAGGACATGTTTATTCCCAGCTGAAATATTTGCGCAAATTTCACATTCCACAAAGACAGCTGTTAGATAGCCTGAATGAGCTATTGTTACCATTTTCTATTACAAAGTAGTACATATACTATATAAACAGACAGCAAAAGAACTATTAGCTAAGGAGAAGTTGTTTTAGAGCGACGATATATATAACAGTATACTTATAAACTGAATGTGCTAAAATGTGCCTTAATTCTCTTTTCATTTCATATTTCTTAATTTTTTTTTTTGCTTTTTGACGATTGCTTTACTGCATAATTATGCCAATTATGCGGCAAATGAACACCAAAAACATTTCACTTGATTTATACAGGAGTAAAAGTATACAGAGAGAATGAGAGAGAGCCAAAGGAGTATTATCAAAGAAAGTAGCAAACAAATTATAAATTATAATTTTTTTCACAAATTCAACAAACAGCAATAACTTACTCAATGCTACTTGGCACAGGATGCAAAGTTGCAGCAACAAAAACATTTGAACATTAATTAAGTGTTTGGGAGAAATGAAAGCAGAGAAAATGTCACGCATTGTTTGAGGCCACGCGGGCGTATGAGTGATGTTAATTAATTGGCTCTGAGCACAATGAAGGGGAACAAAATCGTTTTCGTGTGCAGTGAATTTGAAGTGTAAAATTTTAAAATTCAGCAAGGAGGCGAGAAAAAAATCTTAAGGTCATTAGAAGGGAAAAAGCAGATTGTTTTACAGAGATTGAAGTGAGAAAATTTTATCAACCAATTTTTGGTAATCATAATAAGGCATGTATAAACACTCTATATTTTATAGAGTTCAGTTTATATAATTACAGAAAACTTTCATCTATTTATAGAAACTGCAGCAAATCAAATTATAAAATTTTGAGTAAATTATTTCATCCTCATGAGTCATTTCCAAAATATTGAATCTATGACTGCGAAGCTTTCACACCAATTGCGGAAAGTTTACATTTTATAATAAAATTTAATATTGAAATTTAAGTTCATTATTATATCTGCCATATTCAAAATATTAAATATTAGAAAGAGCTTTTTTCAGCTTTCATCTATTTAAACAAAAATGAAAATGAGTGTTAAGTGAAAGTTAATGTTTTTCAACAGCAGCATATAAATGAAATAGTAAATGAAAAATTTGAGCAAAATATCAGCTCCTATTGGTTTCCCTCAAGCGGTTACATTACTGTTTCGGTTTTTGTTTTATTTCGACAAGTAACACTTGAGTTTTCAGTCATTGTGTGTGCAGTTCGCTAGACTTTCGTGCAATTTTCTTCTTTCACAAGCATTCTACTGCGAAGTTCTCAGTCCACTGCTGCATTTATTAGCTTGCATAGCCGGCCCACATGTCGTCATTTATGCAATCACATAAACATAATGTGCTGTGGCAGTAATGTCGAAATTATCAGACCAACGTATATACATCTACAGAGGTACTTATGTATACAAGCCATTTAGAGCAAGTGTAGCGACGCATGAGTGCAAGCAAAACTCTAGCAAGAAGGACTCAATTGCTTTTGAAAGCACAAATACCAACAAATATGCACATTTAAAAGTGAAAATATATTTAACAATGCAGCCTAACTTTATGCTTCAATACCTATCAGCTATAGTAACAATGCGGTGTTGCCACATTTATTTTTGAAATATATGTCCATATTTATGCATTGTAAACGAACGAACACTTTTGCTGCTGGTAACTGTTGTTGTATCAGAAATATTATTTCAAAGCATGTGGTAGTAATTATAAACACATCTGGTACTTTGTTGAAAAGTAACTGTAGTAACTTAAATTGTATGAATGCAAGTTGTATTTTAAGTATAACTTAAACATCATAATAGCAATTTCACCAAGTGTATTTGAAGTAATGTAAAGTTTGTCGGTACTTATTTTAAATTCGCAACTAGATGCAGTAACTTTCTAGTTTATTTTAATGACCTTTATCAATATGCACTTCATATTCTTAATGTAGCATCAATATACAGATGCAACACAATCACGTTCAAATATGAGAGAAAATAATTGGGAACATAAATGAGTCTCTACTATTAAGCTACTCATTTAATTTGGTAGATGATTTGGCGAGTATATGCGATATCTTAAGAAAATTGCTGATCATGGTAAGGTTAGGCTTACCTTATTAATTTAGATGACTTTATTAGAGCTTTATGCATTATGGCAGCAATATTTTTAGACTTTTCGAACGATTTAATCCGACCTTCATTTAAACAAACTACTATGAGAGCATTTGAAAATTTTATATTTTCGTTGTTAGTCCATTTTTAAGTGTTTTTTTATTTTACTCAATGATACTTTTTTATAAATTTTCTCCAATATTTTATTTTATTTAATTTATAAATTTTTCGTTTTTTATTTTAGTAAAATATTTAGTTTAATTAACAGTGTGAACATATTTATTATCGTTTCAATTTTTATTTTTTGTGTACTCTGCCCAGTGCATATAGTCAACACATTCATATAGACATACATATCTGATCTGTACACCAAATGCAGAATAATCCGATTTACACGACTGAATGGAAGAACATTAATCGCCGGCAGCTGTACTCATACAACCACAACCCACAGACCATACCTACAGCTTTATTCTACTTTTCCTACGTATACAGTTCTGCTTAAACCAATATTTCGCAGCGGTAGGCGCAACAATACCCAAGGCGACTAAACTGACGAACTTTGTTTGCTGCACATTAAGTTTGCCTATATTGTTGCCAACCTTCTGCATAGCCTGTATGTATGTATGCCAAACACAAATACAAAACACACCACATACGTATATCCATATGCTACGCTATATACAAGCGCTCATAATAGAAACACGCATTTGCGTCGGTGGCCACCAAAAGTTTTCCAATAAAATCTTCAATGTTAACATGCAT
Source organism: Zeugodacus cucurbitae (assembly GCF_028554725.1). Classification (NCBI taxonomy): domain Eukaryota; kingdom Metazoa; phylum Arthropoda; class Insecta; order Diptera; family Tephritidae; genus Zeugodacus; species Zeugodacus cucurbitae. Next base: position 14,557,314 of record NC_071671.1, read on the forward strand.
TGCATTTTGAAATAATGGTACATCGGTGAAGAGTGGATGGCGGCCAAATGTTACCGTTGGCAACACTGTTGGCGTAAGTCGTACAAAATGTGAGCGTTTGAACAACGAAAACATGCGTCACGTTTAGTTGGTGGCGAAAAGCATTTCAGACGCATCTGTGACAAGTGCCAGATAGCCGCGCAGAAATGACTCCTCATTGTTGGATGAGCGTAAACTCACTTAGTAACCCAATAGAAAAAGGATATACAAGCTATGTTTAGATCTGTTAGTTGTGAAGAGGTGAAAGTGAAAACATCCATAACTCAAATAGAAATATTAGATAGAATAATAGTATCCTGTTTCTAACGGGTGATTTTTTTGAGGTTAGGATTTTCATGCATTAGTATTTGACAGATCACGTGGGATTTCAGACATGGTGTCAAAGAGAAAGATGCTCAGTATGCTTTGACATTTCATCATGAATAGACTTACTAACGAGCAACGCTTGCAAATCATTGAATTTTATTACCAAAATCAGTGTTCGGTTCGAAATGTGAAATCCGCTTTTTTATCGACAAATTTTGTTCAGCGATGAGGCTCATTTCTGGTTGAATGGCTACGTAAATAAGCAAAATTGCCGCATTTGGGGTGAAGAGCAACCAGAAGCCGTTCAAGAACTGCCCATGCATCCCGAAAAATGCACTGTTTGGTGTGGTTTGTACGCTGGTGGAATCATTGGACCGTATTTTTTCAAAGATGCTGTTGGACGCAACGTTACGGTGAATGGCGATCGCTATCGTTCGATGCTAACAAACTTTTTGTTGCCAAAAATGGAAGAACTGAACTTGGTTGACATGTGGTTTCAACAAGATGGCGCTACATGCCACACAGCTCGCGATTCTATGGCCATTTTGAGGGAAAACTTCGGAGAACAATTCATCTCAAGAAATGGACCCGTAAGTTGGCCACCAAGATCATGCGATTTAACGCCTTTAGACTATTTTTTGTGGGGCTACGTCAAGTCTAAAGTCTACAGAAATAAGCCAGCAACTATTCCAGCTTTGGAAGACAACATTTCCGAAGAAATTCGGGCTATTCCGGCCGAAATGCTCGAAAAAGTTGCCCAAAATTGGACTTTCCGAATGGACCACCTAAGACGCAGCCGCGGTCAACATTTAAATGAAATTATCTTCAAAAAGTAAATGTCATGAACCAATCTAACGTTTCAAATAAAGAACCGATGAGATTTTGCAAATTTTATGCGTTTTTTTTTTTAAAAAGTTATCAAGCTCTTAAAAAATCACCCTTTATATTGTCTCGAAAACACTATTGTGAATCTAAGAACATATTTTTAAATTTTGTCCGGTGAAAGTTTAATTTTTTGAAACCTTAAAAATTTTTGAGAATTACAATTTCAGTTTTATTTAAGGAACGAAAAATGACAAACCTAAGACCTTTTTTGGAATTACTCGAGAATTTTGGGGCTTTGTTGAACATTCCTGTGCAAATTTTACTATGATCTTAATGTGCGAACTGGTCTGGTATGATCTTCGAGATTTATAGATACAAGCGTGACATATATTTGCGCGGAGTATATTTACAATTGTGTGTTTGCTTGGCTCCTTTTAACTTATTCACACTTACAGTAAGTATAAATCGAGTAATATTTCAACGAAAGTTATGTTACGAAATTGTTTGGTACAGTGTTTATGAAAAAAGTATAAACAAGTATTACAAATACCCATAACTTCTTTATAAAGGCCGTGTTTGAAGTGTTTCCACATTAACGGTATAATTCTATGGGAGTTGCTTTATCAATGTGTGTATAAAAGTTATTCTATAAATCTTTATATGTATTCTCGAAGTTATAGCTACATATTTTTAAACTCTCGCAACAAAAGTTGCTTAGAGAGTATTATAGTTTTGTTCACATAATGGTTGTTTTTGAGTAAAAATTAAGATATCTTGACGAAACTTGACCATTGCCACGCCCACAAAATTGCGAAAACCGAAAACTTACAAAGTGTCATAACTAAGCCATAATAAAGCTAGAAAAGTAAAAGTTGATATAAGTATCTGCATGTAATGTTTTATGAAAATTAGTAAAATCGGGTCATAACTTCTCCTAGCTCCCATATACCTAATTATAGGTTTTTCAAAAATACGGTGGGCTTTATTTCGCATATACTGATTAATATGTGAGATATCTTAGCAAAATTGGAGCGTGTAGTCTTGGATATAGTGTACCTTGGTGGTGAAAATGAGTGAAATCGGTCCATTAATTACCTCAGCCCTCATACCCTATATATGATGATTACCGTTATTCTATTGGACTTTATGCCGAATATATGGAACAAATCGTGTGTGATCTTAATAAAAACATAGCAATAATTTGCGAGAGTATAAAATGTTCGGATGCACCCGAACTTAGCTTTCCTTTCCCCAATTTTTTTTATTAAAACTATACATATTATTGTGTAAATCGCAACGACATTGCCATTGACGATTGAAAAACAAGGAACCCTTTTTTCTTCCTGTGGAATAAGCGACAACGTTAAATGTAAGTAAACTATTGCTGCTCATGTTGATATTCGTTACTTATTTGGTAGGCAGAAAGGGTAATAGAATTTTTATATGAACAAGAGAAACTAGAGAACTCTGATCATATTTTTTAAACCCAACCTAACTATTAAGAATCCTATATCATTTTAACATAACACTTTATACAGTTTGAAGTTAATAGTTTCGAATAAATCAAGCTGATATAATCATCAGTTTAAATAGTTTCATTAAATTTTTCCATAAATATGTACGAAACCTTTTCATGCGCCAGTTAGCAATTCATAACTCATATCTCTTTTTTACTTTATACCGATATATAAATTTATGTATATATATGTAATCTTTGCACTCACCTTGTGCCGCTTGCGTTCACGTTCCGGCACTGCATGCCAATTAAATTTTAAATTCCAATCAAAACCGCCCACATTTACGCCGCCCGAGTCACGGTAGTGGAACTCCAATGTTGTATCATCAATGACATCGATGACCGTACAAACCACAGTGGTGCTATTGCGAGCGATGCGATCGAGTAGTGGTTCAAGCCAGCCTAAAGGGATACAACAAAAAAATAGTATATTAGAAATGCGGAAAGGAAAAAAATTAAAACTGGTGTATAGTAACTACAAAAAAAATTTGCGAGGCAAGAAGCTGGACGAACCAGAAAATATATAATATTGTTAAAAAAATATAGCGTAAGCGACGTGTCTAAGTGTGTACTGGCAGCCTTAATCTTTGCCTTAATAAAAAGTAACGGTAATTTATTGCTCAGGCAACCATGCTTCAATTATATTCTACACACGGTCACACAAAATGCTCTGGACACTGTTTGTTCACCATTATCCACTATTTTTGTGCTTTCTATCAAAGCTTTATGGTCATAATCCGATTATTGAACTGAAAGCGTTGATCCAATCGCAAAAAAAAACAAAAATAATAAATTCAGAAAAATTGAGCAACAAGATGGCGGAAAGAAACGGGAAGTCAAAAAAAATACAACTCACTTAGAAATAAAGTAAATAAGCATAAAATAGCAAATGCAATTACTCATCAGGGAGAAAGGTCGAGAAAATGTATATGTATGCATTTAACCGCAAGACATCAAAGCCATTGACCACCACCACCATTGCCATGGTCCAGCGGCAAGCAGTCAAGCAAACAGCGTATTCACCAAACCGTAATCATAATCCCCAACTCCAGCAACCACAAACTAAGTTGAGCTCACAAAGAAAGCAGTAAAAAAATCCCCGCACCACACTACCGCAAAAGGGTAAGCATCCTTCCTGAAAGCTCGCACACACTCACATACACTTATGTGGTGTATAATCCAAACAATTGCTCAAGCAACCATACAGTCTCTAACACACCAATACACTCGCGCATATCCTGCAGTTTATCCCATTTCATATTCGCTACTGAGTTTGTTTGGTCATCAATAATTAAAAAGTAGAAATTGAATTTTAGAGCTACTTCTCTGCTCTCCATGCTCCGGAACAAAACTTTAAGTTTATTAGTGGAAGTTATGCAATTTTTGAAAATTTAAAAATTCTTGTGAAGCGAAAAATATTTGGAATAACAACTGCCATAAAAATGTTTCCTGGGCTCAACAAACACATGGAAAGTATTTTAAATATCCACACAAACACTTGAAAATTATTGATGGTTCACTCTTTCTTAAATTGAGTTCTTCGATATGACCGCACTCGATTTGCTACTTCCTGCTGTCTATGTTTGTCAGTTCACAAGATGGGATAGACCACATTAAAACAGTACAACCTTTTATTACAACAGCTCTATTGGATTATACCAGTTTTTATACCAATTATTGTTCGATTCGCCAGACTCAAAACTTTGATGAAGCTAAGACTGATGAACTTAAGACAGCTAATAAACAGACGAGTTTTCAACAGTGACTTGATACAAATTTGTGAATTCATCGAACTTGAATGAGGTATAATAAAGTATATACAATGTTGCAGAAAACAATTTAAAAATCTTTGCTAACCGAGTAGCATAAATCCACAAAATTTAAATATGTAGCCACAAATATTCCAAAATTTTGAAATATGGATCTAATAATTATTGGAAAACATAGCAAGACATCGACATATCAATTTACAATCTATATCATGTAATCACATCACGAATATCATGTGATTAAAACCTTGTTATAGCACTAGGTGTGTATGTCAATTTATCGTTAGAATTGCGACCTTATAAAGTCGCAGCATGTTGGAAATTCCAAACCAATATTATTAATTTCCTCGTTTCTAATGGAGCATCATTTACCTACATATAACCACTTAATTTCCACCCTCAAGTTTCACTTGATTAAGTAGCATTTAAAAATTATTTATTAGAATAAAACGCAATCTGTTTTGGCTGTGTTTCAATATAAACTTGTTAATGCCATAAGTTAATCACAAATTAGCCTACATGATTGCTAGATTAGATTCTGTGGTTGCAAATATTAACCGAAGAAGTAACAAAAAAGTGCCTATAGAGGCAGAGCATGGTATAAATGATATTAAATTTTGAATGAAAAATAAAATAAAAATCAGACAAAAATTGCGAGACTAATTCCTTTTAGATAGGTGTAAGAATGGGTCAAAGTGGTATGAAATTAGGATTAAACGGTTGTGAATTTGAATTATGAACGAATTACAGTTCCTATAAGTATGTTACTACCCAATAACGTAGAATATAGTTATCTTGAGAACTTTTAATGTTTTAGAGTACAATTTGCACCTTCAACTTAAGGGGCCATATCAGTGTAACCCATGAGAAATTTGTCAGTTTTCGTGAATTTTTTTAAAGAAAGTACTGGATCAAATGTTTCAAAGTTTTTTGGACATAATAAGGTATATTTTCAGCTATATTTTAAGATTTTTATTACAAAATTATCAAAAATTAACTAAATGGCGTTGTTCTAAAAAAATGTTGGTTATTTAGGTAAAAAAATCGTATTATTTTTAATGTCAAATTGACAAATAAAATATATAGTTGATCATTGTATAGTAAATATTTTCAAGAACATTCAGTTTAAATTTTAAGTCGATCGGTCAATTTCTCGTTAAGTTATGATGTCAGTAGTTTTGAGAAATGTCGATTCGAGAAAAACGCGTTTAAAGTTTCGACTATAGCGGCTCGCTCTTTAGAAGGCTTTCATTCAAAAACAATTCAAGATACGATCTTACCGCTTTCACAGGATATTTTGAAAGTATAAGCAAAAAATGAGAACATCGATATTTTGAAAATATCACACTGGTATAACCTCTTAACTTCCAAACAATGTGCTGTCATTTTTTTTATAAAGAAATAAATGTCTGTAAACATTTCAAAAGAATTTTCTGTATTTTTAGGTTACTAGAAATTTATGAATTATAAACCACATTTGCTCCATTGTGGAACCTAAGCATTATTAACTAGCATTACATGTTTTGCTATTTGTATCATAATTTAATATTTACAAATTAAAAGCTTTACCAAACACCAACAGTATGCGCCAAATGCAATTCACAGCAACAGAAATGGTTAACCGCAATGATATTATCGATTGGCTTTCGATAACAAATTCTGCCGATGGCATGCCGCGGCATCAAATGCAGCTGCGTCAAGTGGGCTATGAGTGTTAGCAGATTTGCGGTTACGAACAAAGAGCTTTCCAGAATTAATTGTAATTAAATTTTAGTTTGAACTATTTCATTGTATGAAAATAGCACGGTATTTTAATTAAATTTTCAATTTTTATTTATATCCATGGCTTTATCAATTTGTTTTCATAATTTTGATAAACAAGTTTTGATAAGGAGGTTATTTGTTTTAATGTCATTGACATTTTAATTGCTTGACTCATGTTTTTGTTTTGCAAGTATTATTAAAGTATGACTTTGTTATTAAAAAAAATATAAATTGAAGTTTAATTGCCCGCTCGCCCACACATATAAATCGTTTCTCACACACTCACCTTCTGTGCACTCGCAGTGCGAATCCAAGTATGTTATCACCGGCGCTTTGGCATAGCGTGCACCCAGCAGACGCGCTCGTATCAGGCCCTCACGGCTGAGGGCACGCAGTATCTTTACCTTCGGGTAGGCGCTGAAGTAATCTTCCAGCTGTTGTTTGGTGTGTGCTGCAACAACAAAAACAATTGCATATTAAAAAGTGGCTGAAGAAAAGTGCGCAGAAAATACGCAAGAAAAACTGCATAAAAATGCTAAAAAGCATGCATAATTAAATTGCAAATTGCTTGGAGAGTCTGTTTGCCCCGCCTTGCGGCATGTGCGCACATAAAATGCCGCACTGAAATGCAAAGCATGTGCGCATGCGCCGCGCAACATATTACCAACAGTTTAAAAAATAATAATAAAATGCATATTGTTGTTGCAACTTACGCATATCGGAGAAATCGTCGACGAGTATAATTTCGTTAATCAAATGTGGAGGCGAGCGAACCAACACGGAGTGCACTGTACGCAACAGCACCGACCACGCCTCATTGTGGAAGCAGATGATGACATCGGTGGCGGGCAGATTGTCCACATAACGACCTGGCTCCTTGCACCTGTGCAAATGGGAAAAAATTTTTTAGTAATTTATTTAGTTGTTTTTCTTCTTAGAGTGTGAGGCAGAAATAGTGGTACCGCAGAATGTTGGCACTTTGGTAGTGGAACAAATGTTCACACTAAGCGCGTGACGTCAATGTAAATTGATTTTGAAAATTAATTATTTAGTTGAGAAATATTATCTTAGTTAGTTAACATAGGTTCCAATACACAGAAGCACGACAGGTCGTACATTTTTTGTTGTTGTGTTAAGATTACTTTTACTCATTTTACGGAAGTTCAATTTAACAAAAAAAGAAAATTTTGTATCACTATTAATCACAATTATATGACAATATCAACGATATCGATATGTAATGATATTATATAATATGATTAACTAATGAATGGTCTCTCAAAAGCCTACAACTTCAGCTCAATAGCAATGTTTTTACGTAGAAGACCTTGAACTTTATCCTTAAGTTAAGAGTGCTTTTTCCAGACTGGATAAGGAAGCGAAGCGTATGGGTCTGGTGGTGAACGAGGACAAGATGAAATATCTCCTGTCATCAAACAAACAGTCTGCGCATTCGCGTCTTGGCTCTTACGTCACTGTTGACAGTCATAACATTGAAGTTGTAGATAATTTAGTCTATCTGGGCACCAGCATCAACACCGATAATAATGTCAGCCTTGAAATATAACGCAGTATCACTGTTGGCAAACAGGTGCTACTATGGACTGAGTATGCAATTGAAAAGTTAAGTTCTCTCTCGACGAACAAAAACTAAACTCTACAAGTCCCTCATCATTCCCGTCCTACTTTATAGTGCAGAAGCGTGGACGATCTCAACATCCGAAGAGACGGCACTAGGAGTTTTCGAGAGAAAAGTTTTGCGGAAAATTTATGGTCCCTTAAACATTGGCAACGGCGAATACCGCAGATGATGGAATGATGAGCTGTATATGTTATTCGACGACATAGACATAGTCCAGCGAATAAAAAGACAGCGGCTACGCTGCACATAGGAGCATTTACCCTCAAAAACCGGACAAAATTATTTTAAGTGATTTTATAGATGAAAATGCATGATTGAATATAATAATGCAATATATTAAAATAAAACAAGTAAGGAAGGGCTAATTTCGGGTGCAACCGAACATTTTATATTGAATATATATTTAAATAAAATGATAAAATAAAATTATAACAAAAAAAGAAGAACTCCTCCGTGTGTGTTGTTACAAAGCCTCTTCTGATTCATCAGAATGTTCAAGCAACCCTGTTTCAGTGTCGACGTGGACCTCTGGTTCCTGTGACTCGAAGAGCTTTATAGTTTCACTCAAGAAGGGTTGGCTTTTGCTTCGTTGCGTTTTCGCTGGCAACTTAAAAATGGATCAGATGTGAGAAAAAACCTGTTTAAAACATCTTGGTTGCACTGAACCCGTGAAAATGTCGATATAGACGATAATGCTTGTTTCGAGCCTCCGCTGCCTCTTCTGATAGCTGACCGATAGGTAAGATAGCGTGTTTTATGATTGTTGGGTCATGTGCAAGTATTTTATGAAGAGTGGACGTCATTGGATGCCAGGAGTAGTTCTCCACGTACATTTTTGCTGTATCTTTGCATAAGATTTGAAATTTCATTACATCAATTTTATGGCCAGATGACATTGCTTCTAGAATGACCTTAAGTTTGATTATGAAATCTTTTTTTATTCCTGTAATTTCAGCAGCTAAATCTGGATCGCTGAAGAATCTTCGAGATGTGTACTAAAATGGAAGCGTTAAGCCATTCTTCGTATTTTTTGACAAATCTTTCTTCAGTATAAAGAACAATACCCATTTCTTTTTTAAATCCCATATGAAATACTTTAAATCATTACTTAAAGTTTGAAATTCGCCTTCTGGACACTTCATCATTTCTTGAAGCTTTTTTTTCATATATGACGTTTTATCTTCCCATTTTCTCGCAGCGCTTTCCCTACAAAGCATATATAATGTTTTTCGAGACATCTCTATAACTTTTGATTTTGAACCCGAAAAAACGAAATAATAGAACAAATTCCTAACGTAGTTCTTGCACATTTTCAATTCCAGTAATTTTGGATACTACTCAAAAAATGTATACCCTCTTCCCACCCGTCTAAACTAATTTAGCAGGATTTCAGTATTCAATTAAAAAATAGTAATAAAGCAGTACTAATTTTTTGCAACTGATCAACTTTTTTCAACGCGTTTTTTTTACAGGGGGGAAAGACGGGGAAAATGTTTAAGTTGATATGTTAAGTAGAAACCCTATAGTTTACTAAGAAAAAAAAATCAAAGCTCAACTTTGCCCAACACTATAACAAAAACACTAATTTCTAAAAAAATAAAAAAAATAGTTTTTTTAATGATTCCTTGTTTTCTCGAAAAAAACATAATAGTACATTAACTAAATTAAATTTTGTATTATTAATATTAAATACATACCATGCTGTCCTGAATCCATAACAAATATTTCCAAGAATTCCGTTCACGCATAAAGAAAAAAACCACTTACAATCTCGAGAACAATGGAGAGTTTCGCGAATAATCATGTGCGTTTTGAACGAAGTCTAGGTTTCGACTACTTGTGTGGCAATATAGCGGCCTGAAGGTCATTCATTTAATCAGTTCATTGTAGACCGGTTATTTAGGTACCAAAAAAATCAATTTTGAGTACCATCGCTGAATTTTGTAATTTTCAATTTTGTCCGGTTTTTTGAGGATAAATGCTCCTATGTGCTACGGCTCCCTGAGGAAAATGTTGTCTCACGTTTTTACTGTATGTGCAGGAATTGATGCAACAAATAAAAGCAAAACAAAGAAAAACTAACAAATAAACTTTGGTGTGTATGAGTAATGTTGTGTGTGCTCAAAGTACTACAATGTTGCGATAAATGACAACAACCTTGCAGCCACATATTGCCAACAAATTGACAGTTAACATTCTGATATGTACGATTTGTAACATCATGGCAAGTAACAGCAACAACTACCAATAATAAGTGCTTTGCTTCTAAAATAGCCAAAGAGGTGAGTGCCGCGACAGCTGAAGGGAAGGCGATAGATATTTTAAAACTGAAAAATTACATTTGCCAATATAGAATACAAATTGACATGCAACTGGCGAAACGTGGTCGGGTAAGAGCTCAAAGTGAGAAAGTTGAAAGTATGAAAAACTATTTAAGAAACCATTAATAATGCATTGCAAATATAATATAACCGAAGAGGGCCAAGCGAACTTTATTATTACAAATAGAATGTACTATTTCACAGCTGGTCATAAGTAACGGTTTTCTCGAGAAACATCGATGAATAGAGGGAAAGTAAGAAATGTAGGAGCGATAATTCTCATCACAAAGTACCACATAACGAAACTTGTTGATACTAAGAGTTAAAAAACATAATTTCAAGCTTCTTCGATTGTTAAACATATGAATATTTAGTGATTTATGGAAACTTGAAGTTCAAATACAATCATCTGGATTCATGGAAATATTTATCGCCTGATATAACGTCGGTATCTATACACGAACCCGACATTTTTAAAATCAATTGGTAATTTGTATAATATCCTAAAGACATTCATAAGAATTTTACAAGTTTCAAAATTATAGACTATACAAATCTGGGTCCAACTACATAATTATACTAGAACTTTTATTTTCCTCCTCCACTTCTCTTAATATAAATATGTTGTAATTTGAATTTATTTCCATCTTAGCTATTTTTATTCAAATTCTTCATATTTTAACCAATTATGCCGTGAATATTTATTTTCAATAAACTGCATGACATAAGCATCGAATACAAAATTTTCTCATATACATTTAAGAAGATCATAAATCTGCTCCTCACTCGTTGTTTTTCCATTGGCATGCAATTCAATTTTCCACTTTCGTGAACTTTACATTTTCAATCAATGCGAAATATGTAAATTTTTGATTAATCTTTTTTAACGCATACTGTGGTGCAGTCAACCCGATAAATTTCAGACAATCATGCGTGAAATAAATTTTAGGCGAGAAATAAATTAAAATATTTAGAAAATAAGAATGTGAATGCACGGGGTATAAGTGAGAAGTTGTCAAATTATGTTCCTAATGTTTTTGTTTTTATAAAATATTGCATATTTCCCTTTCTCAGCTGACGCAAACAACAATTGGAACATAAAAAGGTTTTTTGGCATTTTTTATTTATTTTTCTTTTATGATTTAAAGTCCTACTTTATGGTGCAGGTGGAGAAGGACCTGTCTTCACTTGGTATTACCAATTGGCACCAAACTGCCAATAAGAGAGATGCGTGGCGCGCTGTTGTGGACTCGGCTATAACCGCATAAGCGGTTTCTACGCCAGTCAAGAAGAAGAATATTTAATTTTTGGCAAAGTGTGGAGGAAATATTTATAATATTTTGACTGTGATTAAGTTTTTGTAATGATAGTACATGTATTTTGTTTTAGCGATATTAGCGTCAACCGTTTGTGCTGCATAAATTCTTGGTTGCTTTTCCATTTCGTTTTTATTTTGAGGTTACTTTACGTATTTAAATTAACCAACCCCGGCAGGCAATCACAAATTCAATTTGGCATTTCACACTGCAGAGTAATGCAATTTATTTCGTGTCCTGTGTATTCGTAGTTCACTGATTGTGCAAACTGTGCGATATTGGATTGCTGCAGATTTCCTAAACAAACATTATAGAAATAATAAACTAAAAATTTAATATACAAGCGGTTTTTAATGGCTGTACTAAAATATTATTAAAATTTTTATATTTTTTTCTAGCATTGAAAATTTGTTGAGACAAATTCAAAGCTTTTTATTATGAACATTTATGCCCGGTTTCACAGTTCGTACTTAAGTTGTGCCCAAATAAAATCTTAGCTAAGCATTGTTATTGACTGAGTAGTCATTTGGGTTTCACAGTCGATGCTAATCCCTACTAATATTATAAATGCGAATGTAAGTTTGTTTGTTACGCTTTCACGCAAAAACTACTGAACCGATCATCATGAAACATTGTACGTATACTCTTGAAGGTACTAGAAGCAACATAGGGTACTTTATATTAAAAAAAAAAAATTAGATGATTTTTGAATGTCGAGCCCTCGACGAGACAATATGGATGATTTTGATAATGGAATTGCACGAGAGCTAGATTATGATTTCATAGCACTGCAACATCAAGTGACAGAATTAGTGCCTCAATTACTTCCAGAGCAATATCATGTTTTCCATCAAGTTTTACGTAAAATAGACTCCGGTAGTGGTGGACTCTTCTTTCTCGATGCACCAGGAGGAACTGGAAAAACGTTTTTACTTAACTTATTATCAATGTCCGTCAGAAAAGACCAAAAAATAGCAGTTGCCGTAGCTTCGTCAGGTATTGCCGCGACGCTATTAAACGGCGGCGTACGGCACATTCCGTTTTAAAATTACCATTGAATTTGGCACAGGAAGATTCGCCCATCTGTAATTTTAGTAAAAATAGTTCACGAGGTAGAATTCAATCTTTTAGTGTGGGATGAAAGTACAATGTATCACAAGAAGGCTATAGAAGCTTTAAACCGGACCCTCCAGGACTTGCGAGATAGTACAGATATAATGGGAGGCATGGTAGTTTTATTGGCTGGTGATTTCCGTCAAACCCTCCCAGTGATTCAGAGGGGGACACCAGCAGATGAAATTCAAGCGTGCATTAAATCGTCAAGCTTATGGTCGACAGTTAAAAACTCCGCCTGAAAACGAATATGAGGGTGCATCTTCATAATGACGTGGATTCAGGACTTTACGCAGAAATGTTGTTGAAAATTGATGATGGTTGTTTAGACGTTGACGCTGAAGGCTACATATCACTGTCAAGAGAATTTTGTAATTTAGTAGAAAGTGATGTGGATCTCATTGCTAATGTTTTTCCGGAATAACAACAAAATTTATGTAGTGATCAGTGGTTGTGTGCAAGAGCAATATTAGCACCAAACGAGGTTCAGGGAGAAATGAAGGAATATTTGTCAATGGATACAATTATGGATACGGAACTAAGTACTTCATATCCTGTGGAGTTTTTAAATTCACTTGAACTATCGGTACACCCCGTCACATAAACTTCAATTGAAACTAAATGTACCAGTAATGCTTATGCGAAATCTAGATGCTCCTCGGCTATGTAATGGAACAAAGCTTCGGATAACAAAATTGGGACAAAACATACTTGGCTACTATTTTAACAGGTGTCGGTAAGGGAAATAGTGTTATAATACCTCGGATACCAATTATTCCCACTGACCTTCCATTCCAATTTAAAAGAATTCAGTTTCCCGTCAAGCTTAGCTTTGCTGTTACTATAAACAAGGCACAAGGACAAACATTACAGGTAGCAGGAGTGCATTTAGAAAACCCATGCTTCTCTCATGGTCATCTTTATGTAGCCTGTTCACGTGTATCCAATGCCAGGAATTTACACAAATTTGCACGCGACAGGAAAACTTATAACATTGTCTACAAAAATATCTTAAATTAATACTTTGTATTTAATTTTTTTAAATTGTTAGAATTCAGAATTATTTATTTGTGTTTCGGTGAAATATATTTTAACATTTGTTGTTGCATTTCAATAAGCATATATTAAAGTGTTGAAACTTCTGTCTGTAGTAATTTTTTAAAATTGTTGATCTCAGCAAAACAATCAAATTTAGTTATCATATTGACTCATTTCTAACGGGTGATTTTTTTGAGGTTAGGATTTTCATGCATTAGTATTTGACAGATCACGTGGGATTTCAGACATGGTGTCAAAGAGAAAGATGCTCAGTATGCTTTGACATTTCATCATGAATAGACTTACTAACGAGCAACGCTTGCAAATCATTGAATTTTATTACCAAAATCAGTGTTCGGTTCGAAATGTTTTGTATCGACAAATTTTGTTCAGCGATGAGGCTCATTTCTGGTTGAATGGCTACGTAAATAAGCAAAATTGCCGCATTTGGGGTGAAGAGCAACCAGAAGCCGTTCAAGAACTGCCCATGCATCCCGAAAAATGCACTGTTTGGTGTGGTTTGTACGCTGGTGGAATCATTGGACCGTATTTTTTCAAAGATGCTGTTGGACGCAACGTTACGGTGAATGGCGATCGCTATCGTTCGATGCTAACAAACTTTTTGTTGCCAAAAATGGAAGAACTGAACTTGGTTGACATGTGGTTTCAACAAGATGGCGCTACATGCCACACAGCTCGCGATTCTATGGCCATTTTGAGGGAAAACTTCGGAGAACAATTCATCTCAAGAAATGGACCCGTAAGTTGGCCACCAAGATCATGCGATTTAACGCCTTTAGACTATTTTTTGTGGGGCTACGTCAAGTCTAAAGTCTACAGAAATAAGCCAGCAACTATTCCAGCTTTGGAAGACAACATTTCCGAAGAAATTCGGGCTATTCCGGCCGAAATGCTCGAAAAAGTTGCCCAAAATTGGACTTTCCGAATGGACCACCTAAGACGCAGCCGCGGTCAACATTTAAATGAAATTAAAAAAAGTTATAGCATTATTCCCTTGACTTTAATGAATTTTTAAAAGTTACGTATACTTCATTATGGAATAAACTGTACTTCATTATGGAATAAATCAGCACTTAAGCAGAAGATTACGGTTCCAGGAGAACTCAGATTCATTCGGCACCTCTCAGTTCATTATCGATATATTCCCTAGGTTATGGACGGATATTGTATCGGTATCTCACAAATAGTTTTGAGGAGTGTTCTAAGTTCTTAGCCCTTGTCTGGACGAATTGATGATGCATATGCTGAAAACAGTATTACGAGAATTTTGAGTTAAAAAGAACTGCAGGTTTATATTTATATTAAATTATTACCCCTCTCTTTTAATTTTCCACTTAGTTCCTGATTTTGCCTTGCTTTTCATTCCACTCTTTTAATTTGCAAACTTTCCTATTTAATATGCTTTACCCAACACAAACTTACTGCAACACTGTGTGATTCCTTCAAGCAGCTACTGCCTACAGCTGAGCTACTTTAATGCGACAACTATTATTATACTCTCGCAACAAATGTTGCTAAAAAGAGTATTATAGTTTTGTTCACATAACGGTTGTTTGTAACACCCAAAACTAAACGAGTTAGATATAGGGTTATATATACCAAAGTGATCAGGGTGAAGAGTGGAGTTCAAATCCGAATGTCTGTCTGTCCGTCCGTCCGTCCGTCCGTCTGTGCAAGCTGTAACTTCAGTAAAAATTGAGATATCTTCATGAAAATTGGCACACTTATTTCTTGGCACCATAGGAAGGTTGCTTTCGAAAATGAGCAAAATCGGACCACTGCCACGCCCACAAAATGGCGAAAACCGAAAACACATAAAGTGCCATAACTAAGCCATAAATAAAGCTATGGAAATAAAATTTGGTATGAAGGGTCGCACTATGAAGGGGCATATTTGGATGTAATTTTTTTGGGGAAGTGTTCGTGGCCCCGCCCCCTACCAAATTTTTTGTACATATCTCGCAAACTAATAGAGCTATATAAACCAAACTTTCTGCAGTCGTTTTTTTAGCCACTTCCTAATACAGTCCAATAATGAAAGAAATCGGATCATAACCTCGCCCACCTCCCAAACAAAAGTTAGGTTGAAAATTACTAAAAGTGGGTGAACTCACTAACGAAAAACGTCAGAAACACTAAATTTCACATAAGAAATGGCAGATGAAAGCTGCACTCATTTTTTTACAAAATGGAAAATGGGCGTGGCGTCGCCCACTTATGGGTCAAAAACCATATCTCAGGAACTACTCGACCGATTTCAATGAAACTTGGTTTGTAATAGTTTCCTTACCTCCCAATAATATGTTGTAAAAATGGGCCAAATCGCTTCACAACCACGCCTACTTCCTATATACCAGAACTTTGAAGACGAGCTGAATCGTTTACTTTACAATATATAAAGTAAGCACTAGTGAAGATATCGGTGCAGAACTTTGCACAAATAGAGATATAGAGGCGAAAACCAAAAACACATAAAGTGTCATAACTAAGCCATAAATGAAGATATAAAAGTAAAATTTGGAATAAAGGATCGCACTAGGAAGCGGCATATTTGGATGTAATTTTTTTGGGGAAGTGGGAGTGGCCCCGCCCACAAATCGGTTATTTGTATTTAACTCGCAAACTAATAAAGCTATATAAACCAAACTGTCTGCAGTCAATTATCTTACGTACCCCACCACACACCATGAAAATAGTTGAAATCGGATAATAACCACGCCCACTTCCCATACAAAGGTTAGGTTGAAAATTACTAAAAGTGGGTTAACCCAATAACGAAAAACGTCAGAAACACTAAATTTTGCAGAAGAAATAGCAGAAGGGAGCTGTACTCAGATTTTTTACAAAATGGAAAATGGGCGTGGCATCGCCCACTTATGGGTCAAAAACCATATCTCAAGAACTACTCGACCGATTCGAATGAAATTCGGTATATAATATTTTCTTGACACCCTGATAACACGGACAAAAAATGGGCGAAATCAGTTCACAACCACTACTACTTTCCTTATAACTCAGTTTTGAAATCCATCTTATTCCTTCACTTAATAATGTAAACATAAGGAACCAATGAAGATAACGGAATAAAACTTTACACAATTAGTGCATATCATCTCTGGCTTCACTTGTGAAAAAATTGTCGAAAACGGACCATAACTTTTCATGGCCCCAGATATCGAACATGTTGAACTCAGCGCCTAAGGATAAATTTTAACCGAAAATATGGGTAAATCTCTCAGATATATCAATTTATTTCAGAGGAAATTGTTTTCTTCTAATAGTGTATCTCTGTTCCAAAAATTATTAAAATCGGGTCATAACATTTCCATATACCTCATTGTAGGTTTTTCAAAAATACGGTGAGGTTTATTCCGCATATATGCATTGGTTAAATTTCTTCAATAAATTGCGAGTATAAATGTTCGGTTGATGATGGAACTTCTTATTTTACTTCACTCCAGCCCGTTTTGGCATTCGGGAGCCCACCACATGCTCTTGTTCTGCTTAATGCTTATTCATGGATAGCATTGCCAAAAGTTGGCAGTTACTCGTTGTTCATTGCAGTCACAAATGTTGTTTATTTCTCTATTATTCGTCCAATAATCGCACTTCCGGAAGCATTTAGAAAGTTTCCGTTAACGAGAAACAGCAAACCGAAGCGAGAAAAGCGTATGTAGATTAAAGTCGAGCTGATGTATCGGTCATTCTTAGACTTAAGTAAAGAAGAAGAAGTTTCTAGTGATTTTCGATTTTTTTTTTATTATCAGTTTTTAAATTTTTTTGGAGGAAACTCCTTTTTTCATATCAAAATAGGTAAATAAAGAATAACATTTATATTCCAGCCTGATTGCAGAATTTCAAGCAATTAACCTTTGAGCAGTTTTGGATATCTTAAAAGAAGGTTCGACATTTGAGTCTTTCCGAAGATTTTCCGACAGCGACAGCACGATACTTTTGAGTCAAAGTTGATGTGAAAAGCTGAATTAATGTTCAATTCCAAGAACAGATGCGTAAATCTTTCGGTTAAATATTCGTACTGCCTACTATTTATATATACACACATTTGTTTTGCTTTGCTAATGTTTTTGGTTTTCGAGCTTTTCAGGTGTTTATTTTTAGCAATTTAGTATTTGCTTTCTTTGGCTCTTATTCCTTGCCAGTAGCTTTGAATTATTGAAGCAATTTTCAATTTAGTTGGCCAAACTGTGTGAAATTGTTTATGCATGGTCTTAGCAATTGCCACTGTCCGCCTTTTATACGCACTGCAATGCATTTTGAAAATTGGCCAAAAATCAATATTGCCCACTTGTGTCATGATTAATTAGAATGGTTGCTGTTTGCAATACTGTTTAGAAATACTTTTTAAATAAGCTGCTAAATAAAAAATATTAAGAAAAAGTTTATCTTTGGAAACGATATATTGGGTAATTCAATGAAAATTACACTCACAGAGGCCAAGTCCAAAAGTAAAAACTATCAACAAATGTGTGATACTGTGCTATATAAAGCTTGAATGTGTTCGGTGTGTTTCGGAGTTATCTGTATACTAGTGAGCTAATAGCCCCGAAATGCGTTAATTTTATAAAAACATTTTATGTCTTCAACTCAGTTCAGTTTTGTCTGAAAAAAGTTTTTTTCTCTTAAACTATATTAGTTAACTTTATATAACATAAATGTTTTGAGTCTATCAAAGTTATATAAGTGAGCATAATTAGCAAATTTGTTAGCAATTAAAAACTATGTAAACTCTTTATTTATATTATACTCACTTTTATTGCTTCGTTACATTTTTTATGTAACTTGTTGTTGGCAGCAACATAATCAGGGTTGTATAAATGAACACGTTCGTCTACATAGAGACGCGTTCGTTTATGGTCACATGCTAACACGAACTGTTGTAAAGCTAATATAATAGCATTTGCTATATAAAATTAACTAATTTAAAACTGTTAAACAAACTTTACTAAAAACTACAAATTCAGTATAAATTATTCTTCAATACTTTACGCTACTCGCATACATACATACTATGTATGTACTCGATTAAGTTTTATTATTATATATTTACATATAATACATAAACATTAGATAAAGTTTTTGTATGTATGCAAGTGAACATGTCGCAGCGCAAACTGTTCATGCCACTTGCAACACCAATTTAATGCCTGCAATTGCGGGTCAACATCGCTTTGTTGCTGGCAGCCAATATCGCAGCTGTTGCATGCGGTTTCCAACGAGCTGGGTGGCAGCTGACAGGGCGTATTTTATTAATTGTTTGAACTTTAAGCAGATAAAGCTAACTAATATTAAGATGGTTGTGACGCTGTTGTTGGTAGGTGCTCGGTGAACTAAGGCAACGATGGCGACAACCACAGAAGTGTATTGGATACAGTGACTACAGGAATTTTTTATAGCTAAAGTAAAATTAATTAAATTAATCAATAGATTAAATTTCGAAGAAATATTTGTAGTAGTAAGTATATCGATAACTCAATATTGTTGCGACCGATGTATGACGAATTTTTAAATATATTTTCTCTCCGAAAGAGAATATAAGTAACCATAATGAAAATAATATCGTTTTTATTGAATTGACTTTATTTCTATTGCAATCATCCACTTTTCTTTAATGTACTCGTATGTGCTTCAATTTCTACCAAGATAAGCTAAATACAGGAGCGTAATACACACAGATTAAATTAATGGAAAGGAAGTTGGATGTTCAATTCTCTTTAGAGACCGCAGCTTTTACCAAACACTCATAGAAAATGGCACAGCAATCGTCAAACCTTTTACAATCAAGAAACAGCCATATAAATCAGAGCAATTTCACTTGAATCCATTGAGATTTGTAGGCTTGTCTAGTTAGAGATTTAGAAGAATTAATTAGATAGAAAAAAGAAAAAATACACCCGCTTTCGTCCACGTCAAGGATGGAGTGCGATCAATGAAGTTGAATAGCAAAATTGTATGCACAATTACACCGATTCACTTGCTATAAATACCAAATTAATTTGCAGATGAGTGAGTGGCTAACGCAAATCAAATATTAATCACATATAATATAATCCTAACAGATTTGGGTAATTTTTTCATGCACTTTTCATACCTGTTTTATCCCTCGAAAGAATGTGTCTTTACATTTTTGAATCCGTGGGAAATTGCCTTTTAGTTATGAAAAAGGAACAAAAGTGGTTTTCTTATTATTTCCTTTGCACGCTCATCTTAATAATTTTCCGATTCGTTGCACCAGGATTAAGGCTGTCAGAAATTGCAGCAGCAGCATCTGCAAGAGCTGCAAATAAAGTTGTTAAGCTGGTAGTTACAATAACAACAACTATAATAGCAACAACATAGATATTAATAATGAAAGATAACCAGTCAAAGTGGAGCAAAGTCAAGCAATAAACTATGATACATATATTTAAATACCAAAGAGGATAGATGGAGAATGGGTGCCTGTTTGTTACTACTAAAATGTTTGGTGCTAACGTTCGGAATCTCGAATCATCGATGTTAGACTTTCGGGATTTCAGATCATTGACAAATGATATAAGCGCTTAAGTCAGTGTTCTACCAAGAGCAAGTAGATCAACTAATCAAACACTATTTCTTTGTATAGAAACTTGTTTCGTGAAAGATTTTATTAACTTAAAGATTCATGGTTGAAGAAGTATCTCTTCTTTTCGGAATCCCACTAAGACCCAGCAATAAGAGTTTAGCCATAAGCTAATACCCCTGGATCGCCTCTTTCGTTGATTGGGATTTGAAATACTACCCGGGATTTGTGGTCCTAGTACTAATAGACACCATTTATTAGGTCAAAAGCAGGTCATCTACCATGCGCTGAGCAGCTGCAACTTTACTCAAGCTAAAAGTACTAAGGCCAGGAACACCAAAGTATCACAGCAACAGGGCTACATAACATATAACCTGTCACTGTCAATAATTCCGCTTGATGATGGTGCTTTGAGTATGAAATTTTCATGAACGCATTAGAGACGGTTGTGAACAGGCCAAACTCAGGCCTGAAGAAGAAGAAAACACGTAAAGGGAACAGGCGAAGGAAGTGTTGCGTGATGAAGAACTTAAAAAGTAGCTAGCCACTGAAGTGGATGAATGAGTTGGTGAGAAAAAAAAACGCATCAAATTGATTGAGTTGGAAAATAAAACCATAACCGTTTAACGGCTAAGCGTGCTGCAGTCGCCAACGTCGGACTATAAATTCAACTAAGAAACTATTTCAAGACCAAGCAATCCAATTAGGAGCTTGACCACATTGCACTGAAATGAATCGTGTTCAATGCTGTTCGGCTACTAGTCAGCGTGACATCGTAAACTTCAAAATGTGGCTATCACAACAACTACTGCACAAACTAAACGAGAAGTAATGCGTTTTTGTTGCAGCAACCATAACGACATGTTGATTTCAACATTACAAACAAACTTTGACTATTGCATTTTGGCATTTTTTATGCCTTTGCTGTAAGCTTCAAACTTGGTGTGCGGCATCCAGGTTGGCAGATTTGTAGCTTTCGCCAAATTGAACCTGTTTGCATTCGATTATTTGCAATGCAATGCGCTTATTTGAGCTGTCTAAAGCCTTGTTTTAAATATGGTACATTTCGCTTATTCCGTTTAAAATAGTTTTACAACTTCGCATTCTACACACCAACCGGTGTCAGCTTGCACAAAATCAGAGTTCACAAGAAAACCGGCTGAACTAAGTTGCTGTAGCGACAACAGTTTTGAAGTAAAGATGCGCGCCAAAGTCGTGGCGATTAAAAGATCACTGCGATAATAGTGAAGGTAGGTCCGGGTCGAAGTCAGAACATGGCCGAAAGCTAAGGTATGCAATTCGCAACTGATGAGCTCGGCGGTGATTCCGCCTGATAGCATTACGCACATAACAATTTATTTGCTCAGGTATGCATATGAATTATAAGATACCAATACGCTGGGAGTGCAAAGCAGTGTAATGCAAAAAGACTACGCTACTCATGCGCGTATGATCAAAATGTAAACATATGCGCAAAGGTGATCAAGCTGAAGGCAAAAGGTTAATCGTGTCAAGTGGAGCTTGAAAAGTATGTGGTAGCATTAAATGTTGTGACTTACGGGTGCGTTGCAAGGTCGTAGCGGATGAGCTTACTGGCGAATTGAGTTGGCGGCTCAGTAATGCAACTGGTGAATATGAAATCGAATTTATCTAATTAAAGGCGGGTCCTTGGAAAACAACAAAGAAGTCTCTAAATGGAAATTTATAAGTTATGTCAGTCGCATTCTACCGACTGTGTATTTACCTGATAAACTTTATATTTACCAGATAAACGGAAAGTGTTAGTTCTTGGCTCATAATCGTGCCTGATCATAGTAAAATTGTTTTGATGTTGATACCTCCAGTCTCTTAATGGATAGTGCACCGTAATAATCATGTGTGACAATTCTCCATCTAGCCATCATCGCGACAACACCGAAGCTTCTATCTGTCACCCTCAATCTTCATATAACGTTTTGGAATACCATTAAACATATGTATGTATGTCGACTACACAGCAAAGCGATGTTGTCGTCCATCAATCTGGGCGTCTGGCGATATTTGTAATTACCGAGTGCAACAAGCGCTAATTTAGCTGTTCGGGCAACAAAGTGAAGACGAAGCAGAGAAAAAAGAGTAGTTACATGCCGCATTACATTCAATTGAACCTAATTAAAAACACCAAGTCACAGACCAGTCAGACTCTTTAAAGCCAGTAAAAGTTGTTTTTAACTATTTCGGCATGGCTTAAAAGCGGCGTTCCTTTGGTTGGTGGGACTGAATCAATGCTCGCGACTGGTTTTGTGCTCTTCAACTGCGGCCGCTTGCTACCCTACAATCTGCCAGCTGAAGCGCAGACAACTTGCAACTGTTAGGTATTCACTTGTTGCCCTTAATTCATCATGATTGGTGTTGAACATTTCGTACGTGTTTTCCATTTTATCATAGCAGTTCTACTCTCATTGATATCGTTTTATTGAAATGGAAGAAATGAGGGAAACTCGAGAGCAAATATGTTGACATACTCATATGAAGCTGGATGTTTCGTCCCTTTTTAACGTATAGAGACAAGTTATGTATTGTGAGAATTGATTCCACCTATTTAAATGTATACTTAAAGGATCTCAAAACTTGAACTTGTTCTATTGATTTATATGTATGTACGTACGTGTGTTAATGACTCCATTGGCGCCATTGATTTACCCTAGTTAAATTTTGTTTGGAACAGAGAGTAAGATTGTTTTTAAATGACGTTCTTCGTAGGGCTAATGAAGTCTCATTCGGAATAAATATCCAATATTCATTTGTTTTAAATCTTTCCTTGAAACTTCAAACATAATAACATGGGGATATAGTGGGATTTGGTTTGGCATTTTTATTTGCAAAATATATATGTATGTGCATGGGCAAAAAGGTAGTAAATATGTAAACAAATGACAGTTTCGGCAGCTTTAAAATATTTATAAAATAAATATAAAAATTGTTGCTTTTATTTGTATCACGCTTGCAACATGTTGCAGCAGGAATTTCACTATAGCCAATGTATGCCTTTCATTTATATCTGTTGTTGTTTAGTTTTTCAAATGTTTTTGCGCAAATTTTCACCCAATTTTTTTATTATTATTTTTAAAAGATTCGCGTAGTAAAATTACTCACTCATTCGTCGTCATATAAGGGCTATGTAAGTTCATGTGTTCGTGTAAAATGTAAGTAAAAATTACATCGGTGTCCTGGTTGCATGCAGCCACCGTTGTTATGCGAAGTATTTTACTCATTTTCCTTTTTTTATAATTTGTTGTTCATGAATAAACTTGTTTTTCACTCGCTTCTGGTGGTGCTGTGTTCAAGCGGTCGTTGTGCTACTACGGTTTCATACAATATTCTATGTGTCAAAGTTTTTAATATTATTTTCGCAAATAGAATTTGACACAAATTTTCACCAGTGTATGCATCGTCATTTATTCACTATGTGTTTTATATTTTTTACACTCTCGCACCTCTGAGACTCTATATTTTAATTTTTTGTGGGTTTATGCGTGTGTATAATTTTTATTTAATTAATAATGCATTTAAATGAGAAAAATATATTATTAGGATGAATACAAGCAAATCTTCTCAGCTAGAAATTCAAAGAGCTGAATTGAACTATTTTCTTTTTTGATATTAAGATTTGCTTGATTTTTATTGATATTGATAATGGTTTCTATAAATATTCCGTCCCATTGCTAAATTTTGTCATTCAATGAATCAGAGTAATAAGTGAAAAATGGTGTTATGAAACGGCTGCAACGGAACCAACAATATATAGCCGATATTCTCAGGCAGATAGTAATAAATTTAACCGAACAAAGCTCGGACCATTCCCAAGACAGTCATGGTTAAGCAAATTATCTGCAAGTTATTTTTGCAAGAGTTCGATCTCGATATCAGCAAAATAACCTATACAAAAGAAACGAACGAATTTAGGGAAAACGACTTCCATCCAAAATAATATGAAGCTTTTAGGTCATGTTTTCTACAAATATGCCACAATCAATATGACTCTGTAAAATGTTCTCTATCTTTCTGTTTCTACATTTTCGCATTATTTTCTCTTAAATCGTCAACACTTAACAGTTGACTCGCCAATAAATCAGACAGTGCAAAACGCAGCATTTTACCTTATTATGTAACCACGAAATCAAACACGCTAACCACATTTAGCACAGTCACAGGCAACCAATCGCAGTCATTATCGCGACACACAGATACAAACTGGTGAAGTTGCTAATGAACACAACACATTCACACCAGCCTATAGTATATAGGGAGCTGCAGGTCAACCCGAAGATGCTGTGGTTGACAACGTTGATTACGCAAGCGCAACAGACAGACAAGCAAGACAACAACAACCATTCACCCATTCACCATTCACAGTACATTCACTTCGCAAATGTGACGTCACCAGCGGCCGTGGAGGGAGCGCATCTTCACTTGATGTTTGTTGGGTGAGTGCTTGCCATATAACTAAGCAAGCAATTTTGTTTTTGTTTTGCGAAAAAACTGAAAAATCAGTTAACACTTTTCGTGTCATACCACGCAACGCCGCGGCCCAAGCCTCAGCGTTGTGGCATCTACCAGGGATTGGCGTCGGCATCAACAGCTGTTGTGTTGTGATTGCATTGGCGCCTTCGGCAGTTGACGTTGTTGTTATTATTGTTATTACAGTGCACAGCGAGAATACAAAAAAGAGTAAAGCGCTGTTTATTGTTGTCACAAATATTTACAACAAAAAACTCTTAGCAGCAAGCGAATCTTTTTTGACGTCTTATTTCTTCCACGCTTGCCACTGTCTCCACGCATTCCCTTGGTTGTAACGCTGCCTTCAAAAATTACGCCTTCAACGACTACTGTTTCGCTGCTCGATCGGTGGAGTGGTTTCAAAAACTCCCTCACACTTCACACGTCAGTGGCCGCCAGCTGGTTATGGCACTGAATTTTCGGCGTTACTTTGCCTTTGTTTTTGTTATTGCCTTTGGCTTTTCGAGTTTTCTTCGCGCAGATTCCACAGTTTTGCGTAAGTCATCGCTGAAGTCAACAATACTAGGTATGGTGGACGGCGCTATTGATGCGCTACAACTGGCCTCATCTTCCTCGATTCTTTACAAAGCTTCCATTTGCCTCAGGCAATTGGTTGCAAGCGTGCAAATATCTGGAAGTTATTTCGCTGTAGCAGTGAAGCCCAAGTTACATACCAGTTGGTTAGAAGGCTTTGTTGTTGCCGCTGGTGTTGACAAGCGCTTCGTTGGGCCACCGAATTTTCGGAAGACCCAGAGGAGGTCTATGTTGGACACCTGAGAAAATCCTTTTTTTCAACGCCAATGTATGTTATGTAATAGTTTCTAGGTTATAAGGTCCTTTTAAAGCTATTATACGGTTAATCGGATACACGCTTCTACCGTCCGGAACCATGATTGTCAGAGAAATTAAGAGAATTGGATTTCAAAGGTGTGAGACTGATTTTTACCATTTTTAAATTGAACGAAAAGCAGGAAGTACAGAGGGTAAACCCGACAGATACCGTGTCGGACAATGGCAACGATTGATACGTTTTTAATACACATTTTATAGTCCTTGGCCAGCATAATCCATACCTCCTTCAAATTTCTGGACATAACCCCAATCAACATACGAGTATATGAGTAGCTCGTCGAGTTTCGTGAACGAAAAAACATCACAGGTCAGAGAAACTCGAATCTTTCCAAGAGACCACTTTTTAGAGCTTGCAAAATCCATGTGTAAAAACTATTTCACATATAATATTATTATTTAATTATCTTAACCAAGCATGTTTTTAATGCATGCTATCTAAATGCATTATTTAAATTAATTTCATTGGACTAATGCACTGAGGATCTAACACAAATTCTCAACCGATATTAAATTGCTGGCTTTTTACTCAGCTCAGCCTTCTAACACTTCCAATTGTCTTTTGTGTACTTGCAACAGACTCTGTATATACCACACAGTATTTCAAATGTCAGAGATTAGACGCAACCTCACACACACTGCAAGAAGATATCAAATACCAAGCTCACGTTTCTGCGCCGTTATTGTTACATATCAACCGTTGCAAGTACTCGGCTTTAGTTCTGCACGTGTAAGCAATCTATGTTCCTACCTCCTTTCGTTCCTTTTAATTTTCTTCCTCTCCCATGTAGACCAAGCAACAGGCGTAGATATTTCTAATTAATAATGTCACCTGTCATGCATGAGTGCGATATGTCCCATGTGCGTCAGGGCGCTGCAATATACACTCAGAAGTAACGTGCGCTATTGTGGTGCATGCCACATTAGAAATGCAAACAAACAATGTCTAGCGCATGAAAGAGACAATGGCACACATTAGAAGGCGGCCCCTGTAGTCCCGTAAGCGTGTGACATATAAATAATTCTCATCTAAGCCTCGTCGACTTTAAACTTTGAGAACTATTAATTTTATGATTGACATAAAACATAACCAACAATCGGGAATAAGTCCGACAAAAAACCTTTAAAGTACTTGAAATACAATATGTTTGTAAAATCAGATAAGCCTGCCCAAATGTTATACTCATTGACCGAGACTCACAACTACTTTTAAAGTTGCTGGCGACTAAATATCTCCACATGGGATTTCAAAAAGACATAGCCTTAAGATATACTTTTTTGCCTCAGTCCACTTGAAATATCCTCATTCAACAACAACAGAGTTCAGGAAAACCATACCATGTTCGGTAATAAATGCTTCGGGGTTAACATTGTTATTTCTTGGCTTCAACTATAGTTTCTTGCTAAGGATACTAAGAAAGACATAATGGACTAGGTAGCATAATAGGCTTTGTGAAATTCAAACATTTATATTACTGTCCTCGTAATGTTAAATATGACTACCTATACTTCAAGAGCGGCAGCATTCCACAACACTGGTGATTTTATTTAAAGTTGGCGGTATTTCCAAGCATGCTATCGTTGGTTTTAACTGATATGTTTGTCTAACCAACTGAAATATTATATTTGATGACATTCTCTTCAGATTCTTTAGCTTTTAATGCTGAAAATGTATATGAAATATAGAAAACTAGACTAGATCGAATACATATGAACACATCTGGGTAAACATTTTTGGAAATTGATATACTTTAAAATGTAGTCCTCTGAGGTTTCAGAATTCGTCTAGAAATAAATATATCATAAAGCAAATATTATATTTGAGAAGTATATCTTTTGGTCTGAATGACGAAGCCACAATCTATATGCATGTCTACATATAAAGCGAGATTGGCTTAGTTTTTGAAACCATAACAGAGAGTGGAAAGTGTGTAGGAATCTTAAGACAATTTAGAACAGAACTTTAATCGGTAAGTTGTAGCTCTTGTGGCAAAAATTATAACATTATTTCTTTTTTTTACTTTCTACAGATGTTATTTAAAATTTTTATCGAATAACGATTATAAACTAAGATGGTAGATAGGATGAGGCTAACATTAATTTAGTACCACCAGTATTTCATTCTGCAAAGTGTTGACTTGGAAAACTAAACTTAAGCAAAACTATCGACCTTTGTCACTCAACTAAGTAAACGAAAAGTAAACTTATGCAATACTTGTATTTGCTATGTGTAAATAATTAAGTAACTTAAGGTAATAAGAAAATATATGTTGTTCGTATGGGGTATAAAGTGCAGTATAAGAAATATACAAGCTTCGCAGTAATTTTTGAATATTAGTGGAAAGCGCTCGCGTCGCAAAAAATTTAAAACTCTTACTTGGTGCTTTTTGCTTCTACTTCGCTTATACACCTAAGCATGGCTTACTGGGCGATAGCGACTCGCAAAGGGTCGCCACCGATGAAGATCACACCAGTGCTGAATCCAAATCAACGTGAATTCCTCGAAGATGAGCTGCTCTACCGCGAAAAACTAGAAATACTAGCTGAGAACAATACGATCAGCACGGATTTATTTGTGCGGAAATTCGAGGATATCGACGATCTCGTGCTGCTGGATAAACACGATTCCTTCTATCATACCACCAAAAGTTTGCTGGTGCTGTTCCAAATAATGGGTGTTATGCCGATACATCGCAATCCGCAGAAGCCGGGTATGCCACGCACCGGCTACTCTTGGACATCAAAACAGGTCTTTTGGGCCATATGTGTTTTCTCGATACAAACAACGATAGTGATATTGGTGTTGCGTGAGAGCGTGAATACATTTCTTAACGATTCCGATCGGCGGTTTGACGAGGCAATCTATAATGTTATCTTCATAAGTTTACTGTTTACGAATTTCCTCTTGCCGGTTGCAAGTTGGCGACATGGACCGCAGGTAGCGATCTTCAAGAATATGTGGACGAATTATCAATTTAAGTTCTGAAAAGTGACTCACCGATTGTATTCCCCAATCTATATCCGCTCACCTGGAGTTTGTGTTTTTTCTCGTGGGGTGTGAGTATTGCGATCAATTTATCGCAGTACTATTTGCAGCCCGATTTCAAGTTGTGGTACACATTCGCCTACTATCCGATTATTGCTATGCTAAACGGTTTCTGCAGCTTGTGGTAAGTTGAGCTTGTCTTCTCCTTGAGATTAGTCATTGCATGTTCATAGGTATGTTCTATAGGTATATTAACTGCACAGCTTTTGGTACCGCTATTCGCGCTCTATCCGCCTCGCTGGAATTAACAATGATGGGTGATAAACCAGCGAAGAAGCTCACCGAATATCATCATCTTTGGGTAGATTTAAGTCACATGATGCAGCAACTAGGTAAAGTAGACGAAGTGATATTCACAATATCAGCAAATACGTGGTCTACCCCTGTGAAAGATCTTATTCATAAACATCAAATCAAGATTTCAATACATATCCGAAACACCGAAATAAGGAACGGATGCATCCCAATAGGGCAACCCATCAGTTTTGATCAATTGGTTTAACATTAAGTTTTCTCCTCACCGAGCTTTTGAGCTCTTCACGATTTCTGCACCGGAAACCAGCCATTTTCGTTGATTTAAGCTCTCCCTTACTCTTTGATTTCTCATTTTTTCCATCTCCACTCTCTTTTCCAGGTCGCGCCTACTCCAATATGTATGGCATGTACTGTCTGGTAGTTTTCTTCACAACCATCATTGCAACTTATGGTTTACTGAGTGAGATTATGAATCATGGTGCTACGTAGAAGGAAGTTGGTCTCTTCGTTATCGTTTTCTATTGCATGAGCCTGCCCTATATCATTTGCAATGAGGCGCATTATGCCACACAGAGTGTCGGTTTGGATTTTCAAACGAAGCTCTTGAATGTGGATCTAACGGCTGTGGATAGCGCTACTCAAAAAGAGGTGGAAATGTTTCTAATGGCTATAACAAAGAATCCGCCGATAATGAATTTGGACGGTTATGCTAATATTAACAGAGAACTAATCACGTCAGTACATTGAGTATATATTTTTTAAGACAAACTTAATTGATGAAATTTTTTCAGAATATTTCATTCATGACTACTTACTTGGTGGTGTTGTTGCAATTCAAAATTACCGAACAGCGGAATTACTCTCTGAAACAGAGCAGAATGGAGTCGCCAATGGAGGAATGAATGATTTGTAAAGCTTTTTAGTGTAAAATTATTGTTTTTAGTGATATATAATAATATATATTTCGACCTTTGCCTTTGCTCTCGGATAATTTGTGGTTCATTTAGCTTTATTCGTCCATTGATTTTTTTTTACTATCGGGCCCATTAATAATCAATAAAAAAGGATAATATTTAGGCAATCGTTACGGCAATCTAAGAACAAAACTTACATTTCACAGACAGAGAAACTCCTCCACTGTACGCGAGTACTAGGCACATATACATATTATACTACCTACTGGAATTCTCCGTAATTTGAGTTCAATTGCTTCTTTATACTCGTATTTGCCATTGACAAATGCCGTAACACATCCTCGTATCAATGCACTTGGTTTGATTTTATTGAATAGTCTGTGGCATTGTGTTGCAATATGTTTACTCGTACTCCAATGAACATACATACATAAATGTTTGCATTTAAACTTCTGTTGTAGTTCAATGACGTTTAATCGTTTGAAAATTGATTTGAAATCGTTTGCAAAGTGGTCGTTAACATTTCAAAGAAGGTTGTGTTTGTACAATTCGGTTCATTTGTCAACCAAGTCAAATTAAAGGCATTTAAATTTGTTGCACGTCCCCACTTGAGGAGGAACAGTGGTATAAATTTCTGCATACACTTTATTTAGACATTTATAGTATACATCGAAGTAATTTTGATTATTATTTGTAATTTAATTAACTTAACTTAATTATGCTGCACAGAGTATAATAGTTTTGTCCACCTAACGATTGTTGTTTGAAAATCGATAAAGGGTTTAACTAAGCCACAATATATTCTATGAAACTGAAATTGCGTACAGAAGATCACAACAGGGAGGGGGATATTTGGATGTAAGTGGGTGTGACAGCTAACCATACCCCAAACCCCAGAACACTTTATAATAACACTTAAATACATAAAAAATCTTGTAAAGTAAAATGTTGCTGGATATCGATAATTTTCGGCATTTCCCACCTCCAAATTACTCACATATGCACGTGTATGTATAAACCGCCCTTCCTTTATTTTATTTTAAAAATGTGTTATAACATCAGACAATTTGCCAGATGGCAAAGAACAACTACAATATGTTAAAAAAATGGTAGCAAAAATGACATACAATCATTAACCAAGCGCAAAAAGAGCAAGTAAACTCAGAAGATTGACAACACTTCGAGGTGGCACGCACCTGCCAGAGCTAGTCTCGTCGACGTCTGACACCATCAATGACACATGTACCAACAGCTTTAACTGTGTCTCCATACGAGTGTTTGAGTGCCAATATTTATTTTTCTGCGTTGTTGTCGAAGTTTTTATCTGTTATTGTTATTGATATATATTTCTTTTATATTCTCCAGGTATTTGGATTTTTGCGGCAATTTTTTGCTTGTCAACACATCATACATTTAGCTGTCACCACGTCGACATGTCTGGCAGTCGATTACCGTTCTGATGTCATGACCAGATACCACCTGCGTAAATATGAAGTACCCAGCAAGCAATTTTCGAGAAGATTTCATCACGTAATGAAAAAATTATACTGGATGAAAAGCATAGATCAGTACTTAGAGGCAACAAAAAGACTATATGGAACTTAAGGAATCAAATAGCCACGGATTTTATCTATCCCAGCAACAACAACATTTGCCCACAAGTTAAAGAATAATTCTAAAATTATCTCAAACAAAACATGGTCCGAGTTTATGTTTTCCTAACCAAAGAAGAGCTGCCAAATTATGCAGCACAAGAAAAAAAAGTTAATTATGTGGACATAAAGGCCTGCGACAACATACCACCAAACCAAAGTACCGCATTTACGGTCTAAATTCATAAATCTATAACATTTAAGTTCGTACCTATTTGAACCAGATACCAGATTTGAAAAAGCTTTAATTTCTGTCAAATTATGGATATACTGTTTTGCATAGAAATTTCGAAATAAAATTTTCGGTTTACACAAGCCGCAATAACATCCTTCCGCTTATCCGCCGAGACAAGTGTCCTTTATTTTCAGCAGATACTTCAATAGATCAGCTCTACTTAAACTACTTTACCCTGCTCAATTGCTTCATCCCATTGAAGCTCTTCAATGGCTTATGAGTAGCTATTAGGTGGATTCGGTGGAAATTTGTCACACACGAAACTGTTATAAGCTTATGAAGTATACAAATGCTGTAGCATTACGCATACAACCATACATAAATAAACATATTGGTTTGTGCTGCCAAATTATTATTTTGGCATAAATATTGCTTGTTCTGTTAGTGACAAATAAGAATTAGATTAAATATTGACGCAAATGTCCCCGTCTTCTTCTTGACTGGCGTAGACAGCGCTTACGCGGTTATAGCCGAGTCCAAAACAGCGCGCCACGTATCCCTCCTTCTGGTAGTTTGGCGCCAATTGGTTATTCCAAGCGAAGCCAGGTCCCTCTCCACCTGGTCCTTCCATCGGAGTGGAGGTCTCCCTCTTCCTCGGCTTCCACCAGCGGGTACTGCATCGAACACTTTCAGAGCTGGAGCACTTTCATCCATTCGAACAACATGACCTAGCCAGCGTAGCCGCTGTTTTTTTATTCGCTGGACTATGTCTATGTTGTCGAATATCACATACAGCTCATCGTTCCATCGTCTGCGGTATTCGCCGTTGCCAATTCTTAAGGAACCATAAATCTTCCGCAAAACCTTACTCTCGAAAACTCTTAGTGCCGTCTCATCGGATGTTGACATCGTCCACGCTTCTGCACCGTAAAGTAGGACGGGAATGATGAGAGACTTGTAGAGTTTGGTTTTTGTTCGTCGAGAGAGGACTTTACTTTTCAATTGCCTACTTAGTTCATGTCCCCATACCGTAACAAACTATACGGATCTCTCAGTAAATTTTGGATGATCTTGAGTGAGTTAAATGAGTGCAATTAAATTTATGTTCTATTACAGGTTTAAAACTTATCTCATCTATATGGGATGTAATTATTCGCAATTAGCGCGAAAACCCCTGAAAACAAATAACTAGATAACTCTCGAACAAAAAATCGAAACAAATTCTACAAAACGTTATCGAGTTTATGAACTATATTTTTGTGACAAAACTGAGCTTTGATTTGGCGTAACACTTCTTGTCCAGTAATATTTAATTTCTTCAAAGTCCAGCTTATGTTTCCTGTATCTGAGTAATTTTAAACCCGTTTAAAATTGGTGAAAGCTAAAACACTTAACTTATTGTCACGCTTTTGTGCATCGCCGGTATTTTGATAGCTTGTAAAATGCACAACAAAAGAAGCGTTTATAATAAATAGGAAACTAACGCTAAATTTACATAGCTATCAAGCAACATATGCATAATGCGACAACAATAAAATAGCAAAAAGCTACACTTAACATGTATGAGCAAATGCTTTCAAGTGCACGTCATCTCAAATTTATACAAAGCTTTATACTAAATAACTATCTGAAGAATAGTAAGATATTCCAGGCATGCAAATATGTATGCACAAGACAGAAGTGTAAGTAGAAAGTAAGCACACTTGTAATGGAACAGCCGAAGGAGAGAGTTACTGATTTAAGACTTTATGTTACATTACTCATATGAAAGATTTCTCACATATACTAATATTACTGGATATGGTTGGATATGACTTTTGTGAAAACGAGTTATGGCATAAACATAAGCCAGTTTTATTCTGACGATCTTTGCATAAAACTCATGAAAGGTGACTGGATGGAATATACGAGTACCTCATTGCAATAATAATCTCAACTTTAAATACACAAATTAATGTTTATAAACTAAAACACCTCTGTCTCTGACCTCTGTCTTGTAATCCGAATTATTTCAGAGTTTGTGCAGACTCGATATTTCACAAGTTCTTAAAATATATTAGACACAACGGCTATCTATCACTACAGTAGTTCCCAGTTATTAATAAGTTACAAGCTGGTAAAATGTGGACGATGATGGTATATTGGTTTTGATTTAAGACTTTCCATATATAACCTTTTTATTCCAATAAAACATAAATGGAAGTGTGGAATAGAAGACAAATCGTCATTCTTTGTATCTTACTGAATAATAACACTTTTGGCCTAATATGGATGAGTATATTTCTTATTAGTCAGATGTTACCTCAATTGATTTTTTTTATTTCCATCCTCATAAAAAATGATTTTACACAAAAAAATCATTACTCGATCCTTGCGTTAAAAACTATTATGGCTATCACAAAGTATAAATTGTTCAATGTTGGTTGAGGTTTTAAACCAATATGATAAAAAATTGTATGTTCAAACTTTTTGACTCCCTCATACTATAATAGTTGGAAACTGTATAAGAAGAAAGTAGAATATGTTGTTCACTTATTCTAGGTTAAATTCAACTAATATATGGAAAACAGCTTGAATATAACTTAGCTATACAGCTCGATGCACTGTAGCCACATTAAATTTCCAACTATAGCATTTTCCTATAGGGTATCTACTACGTGCGTAGACCCGCATACATATGAGTAATGTGCTAGAATGTGCAAAATCGCAAACCATGGAGCAAACTCGAGCTTAAAATCCCATACATATGTATATATGTGGGTGAGAAAAATATAAAGTAATGCGGATATTTGTACATATTATATTATATAAATATGTTAGTATAGTAGTAAACATTTCTTAACATAAAAATGTCTGCATATTCTGCATTTATTTCCTTCGTTTTCATTTGAATGTCAAGGTGTAGGCAAACATAAGCATGCAAAGGCACATTCTACATTCTTTCACGGCAAAAACTGACTGAAATTATATGCAATTCACACGCCTTTTCTGTTGTGTACAAACATATAGATCTTTGTGGATAGTTAAGTGCTCAGCATTGTACACCAAGCGTTGGATCGAGTTTTGTTTGTTTATTTGAAGAATCATTGCAATTGAAGAAGCAGCCCATTCGCTTACAACCGGTATTGTGTGGGAATTGCGAATAAAAGTGTGTAATAGGGAATAAAGTGAAATAAGTATGGTGGTAAATACATAAGCTTGAAATATGTACGACTACCTTAGCCGAGTGGGTTGAGCGCCCACAGCCACCTAGTCATTGGGAAAGTATTTTTTAGTAACTAACGGTTTGGAAATAAAAATTGCCTCTGCTCAAAACTAAATCTGCGGGGTCTTGAAACTTGTCAAGTCATGTCCATATACAGGGTGCCTGAAGAATTTTGCTACGCTACTTAAGAAACTCAAATAATTTTTTTTTTTCAGTGGATGGAATTAATTTTTCTTTTATTCATATTAAAGCTCATTCAATTTTATTAAATATAGCTTAATTAGTTTTAAAAATAATGGAATTTAAATGCCTCCCTGCTCGTTGATGCATGTGCGGCATCTTACCTTTTTTTCTTTTATATGGCAGCAGCTACTGCAGCGATTGTTTCCTCCGTCCGAAAGGGGTTTCGATGGTAAGGTCTTCTGTTGACTGTCCCATGCTCGGCAAAATTGTTTACAAATCTCATTATGGTCCATCTGCTCGGAGGATTGCCGAAACTTCTTTGAAACGAAACTACGGACTCCAGTGCGTGATAGCGGAGGACAATCCAAATTCTTGTTTCAGTGTCTCAGTTATCCATTTTTGTTAAATGTAAAAGTCAATCTGCAAAATAAAAAAAAAATTAACCAGATTCATTAAATAGAAAAAAAGTTATTTAATTTTTTTTTTTGGTAGCGCCTTTCATCAGCCACCCTGTACGATAATAGAATAAGTAATTCTTCTTTTTCTTCTTCTTAGCAACTATCTTCTCACAATCTTTAATAAATTTGTTTCACTTTTCATCCAGAAGCTTAAAGCTACTCAAGAAACCATGACTTGACAGGCTTATGACATGAAAGACCGCGCTTTATCCAGCTCTAATTTGCCTATAACTTCTTCGAAACCATCTTGCATTTATATTTAATATTCTTATAAGTCAAAAGAAAATCTGGTGAAAACTTTTGCTAGTCATTCTATCATCGGTAATTCAATTCCATAAATTAATTAGACCCACGCTGTGTCAAGACCATAGTGAATTAGTCCAAAAGTACTCACAATATTTCAAAAAATGCTTTATCATTCATTACTTTGATAAAAAGAGAAGAAAAGGGTAATTATTATTTTACAAAACTACTACAAAGACAATAACATACCCATTCATATATTAAAAACATAATATGAAATAACAAAACATGGATATATATTAATGTGCTATTTAGTAATTGCTAACTCACGTTGTTCCATTTCGATTCTTCTTTGGCAGGCTTCTTCAGGTAGCTCGTAGCGTTTGTGGGACTTTTTATTGTTTGGAACACTTCTAAACACTCCTAAAGTGCTCGAAAAAATTAAAGTGCTGGCTTTAAGCCTATGTATGGGTATGGTAGGCGGCTTATTGTGATTTTTTTGCTTCATGTTATTAGCTTCTTAATTTCTATTATTCTTACAAATTAGCTTATAGCATTAATTTCTTCGTACTGAACTTTTTTTTTGTTGGATTCATAAATAATATGAACAAATATGACGAATTCCGTCAAGTCATTGCTTGATGGAGTAATTACAATATGGACTCCTGTGGAAGCTTATCTTAATTCTTTAGATTGTTTCTTTGAATTAATATTCCTTTTGTTACTCATAATAATAAACCAAAATCAAATTATGTTTTTTAAGTACATCAATACATTATGTAATGTTCTACCATTCTATTGTCTTACCAGGGCCTATCTATCTCTCTCTCTAACAAAAAAGAGAAATAAATAATTTTCGAGTTTCATAAAGCTTTAAAGACTTAACAACAAACGTGTTAAAAAGAAACTCAGGAGGAAAATGAGACCATGAAATTGGTTATTATTTGACATACTGTTTCTCTATCTAAAATGTCTTAAAACTGGGTCTCTTTGTTCTTATAAATTGGAATATTGTCAAAATATTCCTTTATAAGATTGGAATTAAAAGACCCTATGGGAGTTTTTGCTCAAAGTAATCGATGACATTGGAGGCTCAAGAATATCTATATTGAAAATTAATTTAGAGTAATCATGGACATTATAAATATGTCCACATATAAGCTATATATATTGCAAAAGATTCAAAGTCTTGTAGATATAATAAAAATAAATAGTTCAGGATGGAGTCATATGTAGAAGTTCAAGTAAGTGAGGAAAGTTTCTGACTGCCATTCACTTGGGAGTGGCCAGGAACGATTCTTTTACATGTGGCTCAAGCAGCTCACAACTTCCGGTCTTAGACCAAGTATCCTCTGGGTAGCCAACAGACATCCGTCTGGAAGCGAGCTAAAGTGAGAAGGCGAATCCCGCTTATGCGGTTGTGCGTAGGGCTTGGGACCCACCACATAAAAACGAATAACCAGTGAATAAGAAACACAGGCCTCGGATGAGAAACCCCCCTTTTGATGACGACCACGGCAAACGTATAAAGGACTATGATTTAAGGGCATGCACCTGGAATGTCCGGACCCTTAATTGGGAAGGTGCCTCTGCCCAGCTGATTGATGTCCTCGTAAGAGTAAAGGCTGACATCACCGCAATCCAAGAAATGCGATGGACGGGACAAGGACGGAAGAAGGTGGGTCCTTGTGACATCTACTACAGCGGCCATATAAAGGAGCGCAAATTCGGTGTGGGATTCGTGGTGGGAGAGAGACTCCGTCGTCGAGTCCTGGCATTCACTCCGGTGGATGAACGTCTAGCCACAATCCGCATCAAAGCGAGGTTCTTCAACATATCGCTGATTTGCGCCCACGCCCCGACGGAAGAGAAGGACGATGTGACCAAAGATACCTTCTATGAGCGCCTAGAACGTACCTATGAGCGCTGCCCCCGCCACGATGTCAAAATCGTGCTTGGCGATTTCAACGCTAGGGTGGGTAAAGAAGGTGTCTTTGGCACAACAGTCGGAAAATTCAGCCTCCATGACGAAACATCACCAAACGGTCTGAGGCTGATCGACTTCGCCGGGGCCCGAAATATGGTCATCTGTAGCACTAGATTCCAGCATAAGAAAATCCATCAAGCTACTTGGCTGTCCCCGGATCGAATCACTCGCAACCAGATCGATCATGTTGTGATAGATGGACGACATGTCTCCAGTGTTTTTGATGTGCGTACGCTTCGTGGTCCCAACATCGACTCGGACCACTATCTTGTAGCAGCTAAGATACGCACCCGCCTCTGTGTAGAAAAGCGCACACGTCAACAAACACAAGGAAGGTTCGACATCGAGAAGCTGCAATCACAACCGACAGCCGAACGATTTTCTACTCGACTTGCACTCCTGCTCTCTGAGAGCACTCATCAGCATCTCGGTATAAGGGAGCTGTGGGACGGCATATCAAACTCCTTACGTACAGCTGCAACCGAAACCATTGGCTTTCGGAAAAGCCCAAAAAACAGCTGGTATGATGAGGATTGTCGTCTCGCAGTGGAGAGAAAACAGACTGCCTACCTCGCAATGTTGCGATCGACCGCAACACGAGCGGGATGGGAAAGATACCGAGAGCTGAAGAGGGAAGCGAGACGCATTTGCAGAAAAAGAAAGAAAGGGGCAGAAATGCGTGAGTATGAAGAGCTTGACAAGCTGGCCGACAGGGGTAATGCTCGAAAATTTTACGAAAAGATCCGGCGACTAACTGAAGGTTTCAAGACCGGAGCACACTCCTGTAGGACCCCCAGCGGTGATCTAGTGGTTGATGACCAGAGTATACTGTGTTTGTGGAGGGAACACTTCTCCAGCCTGCTGAATGGCAGTGAAAGTACAACACCAGGAGATGGCGAACCCGATTCCCCAATCGACGACGATGGAACAGATGTTCCATTGCCCGACCGTGAAGAAATTAGAATAGCAATTACCCGCTTGAAGAACAACAAGGCGGCGGGGGCCGATGGATTGCCGGCCGAGCTATTCAAATACGGCGGCGAAGAGCTGATAAGGTGCATGCATCAGCTTCTTTGCGAAATATGGTCGGAAGAAAGCATGCCCGACGATTGGAATCTCAGTGTACTCTGCCCAATCCACAAAAAGGGAGACCCCACAATCTGCGCCAACTATCGTGGGATAAGCCTCCTTAACATCGCTTATAAGGTTCTATCGAGCGTACTGTGTGAAAGACTAAAGCCCACCGTCAACAAACTGATTGGACCTTATCAGTGTGGCTTTAGACCTGGAAAATCAACAACTGACCAGATATTCACCATGCGCCAAATCTTGGAGAAGACCCGTGAAAAAAGGATCGACACACACCATCTATTTGTCGACTTTAAAGCTGCTTTCGACAGCACGAAAAGGAGCTGCCTTTATGCCGCGATGTCTGAATTTGGTATCCCCACAAAACTAATACGGCTGTGTAAGTTGACGTTGAGCAACACCAAAAGCTCCGTCAGGATCGGGAAGATCCTCTCCGAGCCGTTCGATACCAAACGAGGTTTCAGACAAGGTGACTCGCTATCGTGCGACTTCTTTAACTTGATGCTGGAGAAAATTATAAGAGCTGCAGAGCTAAATAGAGAAGGTACAATCTTCTACAAGAGTGTACAGCTCCTGGCGTACGCCGATGATATTGATATCATCGGAAACAACACCCGCGCCGTTAGTTCTGCTTTTTCCCGCCTGGATAAGGAAGCGAAGCGAATGGGTCTGGTGGTGAACGAGGACAAGACGAAATATCTCCTGTCATCAAACAAACAGTCAGCGCATTCGCGTCTTGGCTCCCACGTCACTGTTGACAGTCATAACTTTGAAGTTGTAGATAATTTCGTATACCTAGGAACCAACATTAATACCGATAATAATGTCAGCCTTGAAATCCAACGCAGAATCACTCTTGCCAACAGGTGCTACTATGGACTGAGTAGGCAATTGAAAAGTAAAAGTAAAGAAGAGTTCATCTTACTTACATACATATATTTCAGTACCAGTCCCCATCTGTAGTAATTTGGAAGAATCTTATTATTCACACTTCAGTCGTAATTTAGTAAAACTAAACACTTTACGAAAATTTACTGTCATCCTCGGAGTTCAGTCTTTGCCATTTCATGCAAATAAACTTAACTCTAAAACTTATTGCCATCGAGCCAAAATGTCGCGATTGCTGATATTCTACTGTTGATTACTTGGCTTTTGTATTGGAGCGACACCTTACATAAACACTCACACCCCCTTTAGTTTACAATCGCCTGGGAAAATCTTAAATAAGACTAATGTTCGAAATTAAATGGCAACTTAGTTTGCGCTTAGAGTCAAGTTACTGCACTAAAGACAAGAAGAGAGAATAATTAACGATATTGCCGTGCAACGTTGAAATTACAACGCGCTCCTTTCGCCTTCCACCGAAGCTCATATTGCACGATTTCCCTTTCCTATAGCTATAAAATAGTTAAGAAAATACTGACTTAGAGCTGGTGAATGGGGAGAGTAAGAAAGAGGAGTGCAGTTAGAAAAACATGTAAGTGCTTTTTGATATTCAAAGCAAATGCAATAGAAGAAACGTGGGGCATTTAACTAATGAGTTTATAATGAATTGATTAAAAATTGCTCGTACTCCTTGGTGTATAATGTTCTTTAAGAGGGTGAACACTTAATACACCTATATAGAACGTATATATGTATGTACGAATTTCTACATTTATATTTTGAAAATATGTAATGTAGTACTAAATGCATACGTATATATGTATAGCTCAAGCACTTAAATATTTCAATATTATTTTTTCCAGTTGCTGTGTTCCATTTCAACTTTTATACTCATTTTCCGTTGCTGAGTTTGGCTTTGTCAAAACGAGTGCTACCATCAATATCAATCCTGCTTTCTGCTCTGCTCATTCAACAAACTGCACGTGCCATAGAGAGTGGTGAATCATTGCAATTGCCTAACTCATTGACCCATTTCTTTGGCATGTACATATTATATGTATTTATGGGTGCCGGTTCTCCGCAGACTGGGGTTAGAATCTTGAGTTAAGACTTCGGCAGCTCTGCAGTGAGTTCAGTTCTATGTGGTGCGTCCTACATTTCTGACGCTTTTTCCACAACTTACTAAAGCTTGCTCTGCTGGCGTTCCTTCCATCAT
Organism: Zeugodacus cucurbitae; assembly: GCF_028554725.1. NCBI lineage: Eukaryota > Metazoa > Arthropoda > Insecta > Diptera > Tephritidae > Zeugodacus > Zeugodacus cucurbitae. The sequence continues at coordinate 14,598,239 of NC_071671.1, forward strand.
CCTTTTGACGCATTTCAACTGTTTTATTTTAATACAAATATTTAATTTTGTTGGCTAAGTCGATTTGTTATCCGCCAAGAGGCATTATGTACCCGCATACGTACGTATACATGTTAATACTGTATATTCGCATGACAAGGAAAACCGGCCACCAGCCACAGTTAGTTGCCTTGGCCAGACCGTTCTGGCTCCGACACACATTTTCCTAGTCCGCATTTCTTCAAACGGAATTGTGTATTCGGGTTGTTGCCGTTGACGATGTCATTAACATTGTCTCTCTCCAAGAGCATTTAGTTTTTCTTGCTGCTGCACTTTGTTGAAGTACTCATATCTGTGTCAAACACCCTCAGAGATGAGTAATCATGTGGATGACAGTTCATATTTAATTGTTTTCTGTCAGTTACTAAGAGATGCATTTTAATCACAGTTTTGCAAACAAAATTCTAATTTTAGAACTCACCGATTGATAGACTCTTCCTCAAGACCTTTCGAAAGGAAAATTGTAAACTGTCTTTCTTACAACAGTTTATTCTTCTTTATTAAAATCTATGAGCCATACCTAAATCGAGGAAGAACCTAAAATTACTAGGACAGAAGAAATTTCTGAAGCAAAATAAAGTTCTCATTGAAGCAATATTTCATAAACAATGAGAAAATTACTCAAACTAAAGTAAATGAATGCAGTGCTGTACACTGGCGAATATATGGTAACTGCTTAATTCACAAACTCATTTGCATCTTTCATGCAAAGTTTGCATTGAATATTACATTGAGATCATCACTGCTACCTCTCACCTCACTGGCCTATTTACCTAAACGTGTCACATTTCTTCATTATTTATCCTCATTTCCTTTTATATATTTCTCACATTAGTATTTCAGCTCATTAGTAAAAACATGCGAATGGTAAGTGGAACTGAAATTCTCTACCCGCTCTCTCGGAATCTCCTGCGATGCATTTTCGCAATATTGATGGAGATTTTCAATAGCAAATGATTTTCACTTGCCATAAACTCGTATTTACTTTCCAATTGACTTTTCATTTCAACTATAATTACGTTTCACATTTTATGTCGTGCTCTACGACGTTTACCTCATTAGGCTTGAAGGAAACCAAAAGCACAACAGTCGTGGTGATTATGTATGGCTTTCGTCAAGCAACTAGTTGCCTACAATAAGTATTTATCAACAATAAAAGCAACAACACATCGCTAAGACTTATACCGACTTATTATATTGTCAACTTTTGATGTGAGTTCCAACAGCGCTTTCGGTGGTCATGCGTTTAGTTATATATGTTTGTAACGCTGAATGAAGATGGCTATATGTAAAAGAAATTATAAGGTGGACCTCATGTAGAATTCATCGAAATTGGAAGTAAGGTCTTAGATGAAATTTTTGTTATTCGGCGGCAAGTAATTAAACTACATTTATATCCCTGTTCTTATTGCGACTGTTCTGTTCTTCCTTTGATTCCACGTTTCCATAGGTCTTTACATAATATATTGCCACCTGATAAACTCATCTCATTTTTTTTACTTAAATTATTTTCCGTTTTTAATATCTTATTGGTTTTAGGCCTTTAAATCCTTAATTTTTTTCTCGGAGGTTTTAGTTGATGTTACTAAGTTGTTTCGTACTTGGGTTATTTTATTTTATTTTTTTTTTCATATGTATCTCTCAGGTTATTCAGTTTGTAGGGTGTAAATAACGGTGACTTTAGACTCGCAGAAACGGATTTCAGAAATCATAAACCACCTCACCTGGAGAACATGTTTACTGTGTACTCACATTAAATCTATACATATAGAAATGAAATATTCAATTGCTCACTACGGGTATTTGCCCAATTTGAACTTCGATGAAAGCATCAACTTCAACACTCATCTCTAGCGTAAAAAGATTAGAGACCGTTTTCCACCGAGAAAATCCAAATTATCTAAGTAAATCCGGACTTAGCATAGCATTGTATTGGAGCCACAAATACTGGGCAACGTACATACACATGCCCCGATGGCTTCAAAGCTGCATTGCCTGGTGCATTAAAGATATTTTCGAGGCCACCGTCAAAACAGTGTCGAAGTGCAGAAGAAAACGACCAACCACAAAATCATGATACGCTGCTGATGACTTGTACACAACATGAAAATCCACTTCGTCTGCTGGTGCATGCCACCAAAGCAACAGCAAGCCGCAGAAAATTCGGAGCTCGAAACGGAGAAAAATCAATTCAATCTAACTGGATTTGAGTCACGCAGCTGAGGTGAAGTGCTGTAGGAAATGAAAATCTGTGCACGTTAGAGCTGCATGCTGCAACAAGTTATACTTGCGGCACTGAAATTCCGCTGTTTTAGTGGAATTATGAGAGATGGGCAAATAGGGGCACTAAATTGCCAACGAAATTCCTAGTTCAACCGCATCATTGGCAAGAAGAAGCTTCGGTCAGCGTGCAACTACAGAGAGAAAGTCATGTCAACGGCACTCAGTTTAGTTGCGCAGCAAAATCTGGCTTTAAGGCAATGTGCCGTCCATGGGTCAATAAGGATTTATGCCCCAGACTAAACGTCTTAGTACTGCTGCTCCGTGTCCATGCTCAGGTCTTCTTGATTGGCGGTTGTGTGTTTGTTTTGCACTTTGTTGCAAGCGCTTTATTATTTTTTTTGAAGTCGTGCAATATTTGATGTAATTAGTTGGAGTCGCAAGCGAAAATTTGGCGATAAATAAATTGTAAATTTATTTCTAAAGACTTTATTATTCCTAATTATTGTTTGCTCCGCAAGTAACCTAAACAAGAAATAATTTATTAAGAGAATCGGAACATGTAACACCTTTAAGTTCGAAATAATTTCTTCCTGTGTATTAAAATTATGGCATGTATTTTTCGGCGGTCTAACTGATTTTCTATTAATAAAAGCCATGAGTTTCACTATTTACAAAAGTTAACTGATTACTGGCTAAATTAATGAAAATGCACACATTTTAATAGAAATTGTGCATAGAGCGGCTCACCTAGTTAATGTTCTTTCAAGCATTCCATTAGTCACGGTTCGTTATGGATATAGCCAGGCATGGATCTGGGTTCCACTAATCTATACTTTTGTTTAGAGATACGTTAATCGTTTCACACATTATACTTTTTGTTGTTGGGGAATTTATTTAATTAAATTTCTGTTTTTTGTCCTTATTAGAGTCTTCTTATCTTTTCATAAATTTCATTCTAATACATTATATGATCAATAATCAAAAGTGCACTCTTTGATCTTATTTGTATTTCTTAATATGTATTGCTTTTTTACTTCGACTTCTTAAAGTGTTCCTTCGTAAATAGTTATTACTCCGAATACATATGAGGTTAAGTAGACGTGATTATCTTGTGAACCCTTCATCACACATAAAGGTTTTTAAAACCAAACGAATCAGGATTTACAATTAATTACAGGCAAGTAATTAATTTTTCAAGAATCATCGGACAACCAAGGTAAAATTTTAAAATCTTTAAGCCGCCTACAAATGCAGTAATTGAAGGAAATCATTCAAGAAACACTGGAATAATGATGGAGAACCCAAATATAATAGCCATAAGGTTGGTACAGATATTAATATATGAACGAGTCTTCTTTCGATGCGATGGGACTATGAATTCAATATAGTATAAGTACCCTCTCTGGCTTGAAAAAGTTAGTCGGCGGGTAGATATCCCATTAAAAAAATAAATGTCCAACACAAGCGCTTACATTGACAGCTGATATGAAGTACTAACCATATTAATGGTTAATTATGAGAAACAAAATATTTCCTACTGAGCATCTTGTTAATTTTTCTTTGCGTAAGGATTTTCAGTTTCCCATTCAGGCGATTATACGAATGGAAGTGGAAAAATATCTTTAGAAAGACTTTTGATGTGCAAAGGAAACTTCTTGACAAAGATGTTGTAAGCGGACGCATACCGTTTGACGGAACAATGTAAGCAACGGATGCCTACAGTTAGTAACACTAAAAAAGCAAACTCACACAAAGACACCCTTTTTTATCAAACCAACAGAAAATTTATGGAAAATATTATTATCGCCAAAAAAGGTGCGCCATGTATTAAACACAAGAAGGACGTTAACTTCTTATCTTCCAACTAGTAATCATTGGAGTTTCCCTGTTTTCTCCAGCAGCTTAAAAAGGAATTATGCACAAAAGTGGACTCGCTGCCATTTTGTAATGTAGTAGCTTCAAGATTCAAGATTCAAGTTTTTATTATTATTTTTTTGTCCTTTTTTCGTAGTTCTAACTTTATTAACCGGCAGCGAATTTCATTTTATTTTATTCCAACTTCACCCACGTCTTCATCTTCTTCGTAATTTTCATCAACACCCTCGCAGCGAACACATACATTCAACGCGAATTTCCTAAATTATTCGATATGACTTTGCAATGGTTTCTCTGCTTGTTGTAGTTTCTATTCACTACTTTGTTTTAAATGAGTCAAGAAATTTTCGAAGAAGATGTAACTACCGGGGAGAAGGGTAATCTTACAACTAATTATGCAAAGGAAATTGTTTGGAAAGAGTCAAGTGAATTGAAGTTTTGCGGGTAAATAAATTTATGATAGTGCACGGAGGCGAGCAGTATCAGTATCAGTATCAGTTGAGGGGCGCGGATAAGAAGTGGCTGGTTAAGCCAACTCATACAAAGTATTACGGGCAAGTTTTTCATTATAGATTAAAAATGAATGAGCATGGAATATTGTAACTCAACTTAAAACACGGTTCATTTTGTGCACACAGTAATATATATGCATTTAGTTAGCTAGGGATTAGTTTTAAGAATTTCAGTAGAAAGAAGATGGGTAGCAACAGAATGTCCTATTAGTTTGCTGAAGTTTAATTGTGTGACAGTAAGCGATAGGAAATGATGATGGACGATTCCCACGGCAGTAATTGCTATGTAATCAGAATGTTACCATTATGTGTTTTAGGTAGATTTGTTACCAGAAATACACTGTTTCAAGCTTTCAAAGTTTAATTGCGGATCAAATATTGGATCAAGAATATATAGTTAGATATTATGAAATCTTTTAATACAGAATAAATTAAATGTTTTTTTGTGTGAAACACTATGTTTCTTCATTTATTTTACTTTTTTTGTGTTTGTTCCTCCTTGCAACTATTCGACGTTTGTTTTTCATCTCAAACACAAATATTTACAATATAAATGTAATGGCAGAAAATAAAAATGTGTGCCCAAAAATTATAAAAATAACTGCATTGGTTCTAGCATTTATATTGTTAGTCAAAACATTTCTTTGTTTTCTTTTGTCATTTGTCATACTCGAAGAACCGCCTGAGGACTGGCCACAAAGGCTTAAAGGTAACTATTTGTAGCTTTTTCATAAAAAATTGCACGCAAATATCTTAAAAAAAATCTCGAATTTCGTTCTTATAACCACTTTCAGATGACTGCCATCCCAAATGGTATAGTTGAATCTCACTAATTCTGAACGCAGTTGGTGTTGTGGTCTATTCTTATATGTATTTTGGTATTCTATATGTACTGCCATACAAATATGTAGTCGCTACTGCAACAATAACAATTTACTCACATATTCCACTCTTTAGACACACAAATTTAACCTCTTGGTGGGACTTATTGGGGTAACTGCTTACCTCATAGTTTCCGTAACAGCTCACATAATACTGTGGATAGAACAAACAAGGCCACATACGATGATGCAATTAAATTGGATGGGAACCGGTGAGTGATATTATTTGTGAATTATTCGCAGTGAATTAATACCCAGTTTTTCATATTTCAGCTTTGTCCGTCGTTTGCAGTCCATTATCCTACATTCACTATCGAAGAATTATTTTCGATGAGCGAATGCAAGAAATGGAGGAGAGCAAATCAGCAGAAAGTAAGCAGAATGTCGAATAATTGTTCTAATAAATTTCAATAAATTACATTTTAATATATTATTGGAAGAAATTACATATTTTTAAATTATTAAGAGCTTGAGGACTTGTACTAAGATATTTTAAGTATTTTCCGAGTTCTGGTTGGTACTCTTTGTCGTACAATTAAGAATCGGATATTATCGACCTATTTAAGTACCAAGTTGTGAGTACTTTTGGCACTTGGAGCAAACAAAGACTGATGCCTATGAAATTATACCAGAACTTTTTATATTCCATATAGAAGAATACATCAAATTCTTTTACTGAAATATTTCGGTGAAAGTCGAACAAAATTGTGTCGAAGAGAAAAGTTCTAAAGAAAGATTAAGCTTTGAAATAATTGGTGCGACATCTTGATCTCTTTCTGATACTTTTTCATTTAGAAACCGAGCCTAAATGTATATAGAACAGTTAAGTACCACCCTAATGTTCAACTCAAACCATTTTGAAATATTAAACCCAGTAAGTATGTCAAAGTTGTTTGATGCAGAAAATCAAAAAAAGCATTTACACAATTGACTGCAAATGCCGACAAGATACAGCAAGTAGACTCCACACTTACACACAGATACCCAGATATATGCATGTACATATATGCTTCGATAACAATCGAATAAAAATAGTGCCAAACGAAATCTAGTTTGAAAAACCCCCGCTGTGCAAACAAGGGAATAAGCATTGGAAAGCATGAGTAGGCCATCAAATGGGCACGAGGTGGGAATGTATTTGTAGGTGAATCCGCGTGTTTTGTTCTGAGCTGCCTATGTGCATGCTGGGAAGGGAATACACCGACTGAGTGTGAAACTCGTGCATATTCCCTATTTGATATATTTATGTATTTTGCATACATTTTGTAGATTTCATCTCTAAAGCACATTTAGAGGGACCAACCTGAAACCAAAAGCAGTGAATGCTGATCTTTTATTCGGAACAAAATGTATTTATTTACAGTGATATTATATGAACTCAAAAAGCAAATGGAAATAAATAAAAACTGTCAGCGATTCAGCAAAACTTTCAGAGTGACGAATCGAACAAACAACTGGCATATATGGAGTTTGCATTGAAAGAGGTTATACCACTTCGTTCGAGTTCAACATATACTCTCTTCGAATTAGTTCGATTGGAAAACTTTTCTATTATCAGATGAATAAGACACCAAAATTTTATTGTAGCGTGTATATACATTTGGAAGTCCATACATCTTTAACCAAATCACTTTGACCACTGAGTAGATTAACTCAAATATCTGTTATGCAATATGCAATAATATATTTATATCTAGAAATGTGTGTACGTGGAGGTCTTGTGGCCCCTGTACAATGGAAGATGGTGATTAATATTAAAAAAAATTCATCGGGATAATTTGAATATAGTTATAGCATGGCAGAAAACATACCTCAAATATTAGGGTGGAATACTGCAGACCGATGTGAGACAGTGGCATAGTCACAAAAAAAACGATATGAATCGATGAGTCCAAGATGATTGGTTGGAGTTTTTTAAAGTAGTTAGTAAAGTAGTAGTAGTAAAGTTATCTATGTTTTCAAGTGAAAACATTCGTATTCGATGCAAATCCTACGTAACCATGTTTCAAAAGTAGGAATAAAATATTATATTATTTATGAATCAAGAATAGAGCGTACTTAAGGGGGATTATGCATTTTTTATACAGTATTACCGCCATTCAATGGAAGCACGTACCGCTAATAAGTGGATTTTATTGCGATTTTTTAAGTGTAGTAAAAATCCACCTAAGCCGCATACTAGACTTCTTTGTGGGAGCTGCTAGCCTTCTTATCAACAAAAGAGTATAATCTTTTTAAATGATGGCATTAAGTTGTAAAAATGTAGTATGAACATGCTGAAAAGAGCAAAACCACAAAACTAAGTAATTTGCACCGCCAATGGCTTACTTCCCACGAGAAGTAACAAGAAAAAACAAAACTGAAATAAAGAAAAAAAAAACAAATCCGAGAGTAAAGAAAATGCAGTGGAGGACAATGAGTGGGGTAAATATCATACTGTGCCCACATATACATCTTGCAATATGCTATCTTTTCTATTCTCTAGATATGTATGTTAACATTTGCTCTATGTCTACTTTTTCGCCATGTTGCAACGTAATCGTCTGAGTCTGATTCTAGTCACAGCCTTTTAGCAAGTGGAGCACAAAATGATTAAAGCACGAAAAAATATAAATAATCCATTTTAGCGGCTTGTTGTGTTGCAAGATGTGAGTGCATCTCTGCGGAAAGCGCTGTCTGGATGCGATAGGCTTTGAGTGCGCAGAGTTCGTTGCAGTAACTTAATCCCCGTCGCGTGGGAACCTTTTTTGTACTCTTCCTTATTTTACAATTATTAAGCATGTTGTTGTGTAGTTGTATTATAAGCAGGAGTGTGTAGAGCAATGCTCCATTTTTATAGTATTTCGTTGGCGTTAATGACATAAAACAGCAGAAGACATGCAACAAGGATGCAAAGGACGCTTTCGCATTAAAAGAATATTAATAAATCCAAAAGCAATGAGTATAAAAATTCATTTTAGGGTAAAGAAAGACATAGTTAAAAGTAAATTGCGGTGTCTTATCCTAATACCATATATAGCACCTTTGCATTTCTGGAAAATTGTGGAAGTTGGTAATGTGTTTGCTTAACACTTCAAGCAGCATTCCAAATATTATTGAATTTTAATAAGCATGAGTTCCTATTACATAGATCCGACTGCAATGGGAAAAGTGTAGGCAGCACATGTAGATAGATAAAGAAGGATGATTCCAATTAATGCAGGATGATTAACTTCTTGATAGGATATTGCATCCTTTATGTTTACTATTAGGAAATAGGTTTCGAGAAATGAGAGTTGACAGTTGTTATAGAGAGAGCAGGCGATTTTTTAATAAATTTTTCAATCAGTCAGACCTTTAATTCAAAGTTAATGTCAATAGTTGGAAGTATGTAGAAGGGAAGGCGAATTGTGCCAACTGCACAAATAATAATAATAAGAAACAGAGAACATAGAAATTATACAAGGAAAAAGAATCTGGCTTTGTAAGCATCAAACAAAGAAAATAGAATCGGAACGTTGACATTGTGCAGTCTGCGCTGTGAAATGCTGAGAGCACCCTCACCCAAAAAGGAATGTAAGCAAAGAAAAAATAATTGTATCAAATAGCATCAACTAACAACAAAAAAGGGGGACATGTGTGCCAAAGGGTATGTGGGAGTTTACATAAAAGTAAGACGCAAATACAAATGAAAAACACTGGCAACATGACGAGGGGTGCACTTGCAGTTTATTCCACTTTGATCTGTACGCATGTAACTATACTCGTATGAATCTCTATATGCTTCATGAAATAAAACACATTCGAAAATTCGCTACAAATTGATAAACATTCCCGTTTCTCTTATTTTTTCGGTTTTCAACACCTTTTTTACAGTTAACATTTGTAGGTACTTCATTCGTATGCGCTAAATATTTAATTACATGTGAGTGGAAGCAAGGGGTTTTGTGTATTTGACTTATTTTTCGACTATTTTGCCTGGAGGAAGTTAAGTATATAAATGAAAAGGCTTTCAATTTTAGCAAGTCAGTATTGATATTGTTATGAATTATTTTATTTAAATATTCATGAGCTGAAGTCTCTCAATTTTCAAAGGCTCTGCAAAATAAACCAGGGTGGAGCTTGTTAACTTAATGGATCATCACATTACTTTTTACTGTATTAAGTTTACACAACGCCGCTTTTGGAACTTTTAAACATTCTGAAGTACCTCGTTTTCTATTTGAGCTCAAGTAGTTTGTTATACGCGGTTTTTTAAATGTAAAATTTTATGACGTAAAATTGAGAATTATAATTGAAATTAGATACTTATTAACAGACGCGCATTTCACTATTTTTAGTAAATTAACAATTTGTTTCGAAAAGTGTTATCAAAAATTGTCATATAAATGAAATTACAAGCATTTTTACTGGTTTGACAACTATTGTCAATGAATTTGACATTATGGGAACCATATGATTAATTTCGTAGTGTATTCTTTCAGTTCAAGGGTTCTAAATAAGATTTGGTTTGCAATAGTTTCCCAAATTATAATAGTAGCAAATTCAGTCTCAGCCATAAGATCTTTTAAGAGCATACCCATCCAACGAGAGCATGAGTAAACTTTTTACAAAAGTTTTGCAACAACTACGAACATATTTTTCTCAGTAAAATAAATCTGTTTTCATTTTCATCACACGCTGCCAAATCAGGACGATTACTGTGATTTTTTATTGCTATTGCGATCACAACAAAAAAAAAAACGAATTTATTAGAATTTGTACACCAAATTTTTGTTTTAATTTTTTATATATATATTTTTATTATTTTTAACAATATCCAAAATTTACCTGCTTTTGTAATCACTATTACTGTGATCGAACAAAAGCACTGAACTTATCTATAGCTACTGTGATTGAACTCAAATTACTAATCTGCAATAGCGATTTTAAATCACTGATATTTACAATAATTGATCGCTGTTGCTATACGCGATTTTTCAATCACAGTGAAAAAATCACCGGTAGTGAAATATCGCTCATCACTAATATGTATACATATCAACATACCCACAAGAGCTAACAACAGAGCTTGTGGACTTTTCAAAATACTTTCTCTTAGATTACAAAGGAATATATAAGTTTTTGTACAGGTGTCTAAATGTACTACTCTGTAGGACAGTCGAAACACTGTGGAACGTTTTGACTCTAGACCTCAAATTTAATGAAAATAATAAATTGATCTTCTCTTTGGAGTTCACTCGAGGATTAGGTTAACTGTAAACTTACACCGTTCCGGTTAAGTAAGCCCAAGTGCCATGGAAAAGAATTGATGCTAAATATGGTGTGGGTGTGGAAGTTATAACCAAAGTATAGAGCTCTGCAAATTTTAAGACGATTACCTCCAAATTGTATGATATATTAAATATTTCCCTTAATCGATAAAATCATGCTAACAACAAAAATTCAATGAAAAAAAGTTAATCGCTTTTCTAAACTTTTTTAAATGAATTTTTCGTAAATCAATGGAAAAAGCCTTAACTATCGAGAGCAATAAATTCGCTCCTCAACCCAACTTACTGATATTGACATTGTGAGTTGTGAATAGTGTTGGTTGTCACTAGTTTAAACAAAATATTAGGATAATTTATTCTTTAAATTCAGTTTAGTTCAATGTATGTTCCTTCATTTCTAAAGGGACGCTTATTGTCGCCTTTTGCATTATACACTTAGTCACATACAAACCCAGATATAAATAAATTGTCCCAAACAAACAAATGTATATGTATTTATAAATTTTCGTATTAAAACCAAACGCTTTCATTCAACTACTAAAAATGATTTAATTAAGTAAGGAAAACCACCAGAAACCTTAAATTTCATTATAAAGATGGTACAGAAGAGATGCACTCTGCAATGGTATACAAAATTTTAAATGGACATGGTTCCGCCCACTTATGGGTCAAAAACCATATCTCCGAAACTACGCGACCAATTTCAATGAAATTCGGTTTGTAATATTTTCCATATCCCAATGACATGTTGTGAAAATAGGCCAAATCGGTTCACAACCATACTATATATATTATATACCAGAACTTTGAAGACGATCTAAATTGTTTATTTTACACTATATAAAGTAAGCACTAGTGAAGATACCGGAACAGAGCTTTGCGCAAATACTACATACAAATAAGACCTCATTGTCTCTAATTTTGTTTTTACCGAAAATATAGGTAAGTCCCTCAGATATTTTGAAGAAATTAGGAGGAAATATCTTTGTTTTGTAATATTTCCCCGTGCCTAAAATACGTGAAATCGGGTCATAACTTCACCTAACTCCCATATACTTAATATTAGGGTTTTCAAACCTTCAATGGACTTTATACCATATGTATGACGAATTTGTGGGTCAAATTGTGTGTTATATTCATGAAATTAAATAAATAAATTGCGAGAGTATAAAATGTGCGGTTACACCCGAACTTAGTCCTTTTTTACTTGTTACTGACTTAGATCTATGACCTCCGGATTTAATCAAAAGACGTGGTATTGGATATCACTAATTTGAATTCTCTAGTGACTCTTTAAGTGCAGTTATTGAATGGTTGATAGTAAATGTCCTCCAAAACCCTTCAGAAATGGAGTGATTTCTGCTGAAAATGTTATTGAATTTGTATTTTGTATGTGATTGGCGTTGCAACCGTTTAGCCGGTTATAGCCGAATCGACGATAGTGCGCAACCTCTCTCTCTCCTTCGCAGTTCGGTGCCAGTTGGAGATCCCAAGTGTAACCAGGCCTTCCCCTTCCTCGGCTTCCTCCGGCGGGTACTGCATCGAACACTTTCAGGGCTGGAGTGTTTTCGTCCATTCGGACAACATGACCTAGCCAGCGTAGGCGCTGTCTTTTTATTCGCTGAACTATGTCAATGTCGTCGTATAACTCGTACAGCTCATCGTTCCATCGTCTGCGGTATTCGCCGTTGCCAATGTTCTGAGGACCATAAATCTTGCGCAAAATTTTCCTCTCGGAAACTCCTAGTGTCGTCTCATCTGATGTTGACATCGTCCAAGCTTCTGTACCGTAAAGCAGGATGGGAATGATAAGCGACTTGTAGAGCTTGATTTTGGTTCGTCGAGAGAGGACTTTACTGTTCAATTGCCTACTCAGTCCAAAGTAGCACCTGTTGGCAAGAGTTATTCTGCGCTGGATTTCGAGGCTGACATTCTGTCATTCTTTAGTCACTGTTGACAGTCATAACTTCGAGGTCGTAGATAATTTCGTATACCTGGGAACCAGCATCAACATTTTAAAAGTGGTAAATAGATAATTAATCGTGAATCATAAAAAGTAGAATATTCAGATTTCTGATGCACTGCAGTTGTCCCCTGTAATATACATAATTCTGTTTTGTTTAACAACGATAACATTGTTACAAATTTTAAATTTACTTATTTAAATTGCCGTTGAAAGTTGGTAAGCCTCAGCTGCCAGCTGCCAAGCACACTCGCCAACCATTCAACTGGGAAACAGTTTAATTTTTTATTTCATGGTGCATGTGTGGGTATGCGTTCTGCTTCATTTTGATGGTCGTTTTTGAACAAATGTTTATTTATTTATTTTCTGTATTTTTTGCAATTCATCCTTATTGCGATTTTCCGAACCAACGCAACGCATTCAATTTTCATTAAGGAGCGGTGGCACGCTAAAAATGAAATAAAAGTGCACACATTCGCAATGCAACTAACCTCAACGCCTTCACCAGCTGTTACGCAATCAACCGCTGCATTGAAATGATGAAATGTTAAATTGTTAATTACACGCAATCGTTGTATGCGCAAATTTAAATTAGCTGGTGGGTGGGCATAAAAGGATGCCACACACGAATACATACATATTATATACACATACCGTATACATATAATGGTAGTTCTACCATTGCAGTGCGTGGGTAAAGAGAGAGGGTTGAACAATTCCTGATAAATAATTCGTGGCAATGTGCAATACCGTTAGAGTATGCGAGTGTGTGGATTCAATAATACATCTGGCAGGCCACGACGAATACCATGTTTTATCACTTTTATGTGTCATATCTCGGATATTTTTCCATAGCAGAAAAATGTATGTATAAGTACATTTATAGGGTTATAGTTTGTAGTGGCAATTTTAGAAATTTTAACTTTGATAACTCGAAAATTTAGTCACGCAAAAATCAAAGATTTGGTAATAAATGTATTTGACTTTTAACGTTGTTTCTTGGTATGTGTTAAATATCAAACAAATATGTTTACTTTGGCAGCTATTTCTTGATATTAACACCCTTTATTTGTATTTTATGCTTCATATATGTATATAAAATATGAATATACATACCAATAGAATATCCACAGGAGTGCCGTAAAAATGTGGCTCCATGAATAAATTACTTAATGCACCATATGAGTGCATCAATCCAAATTATTGTTGATATGCACTGTACACTGCCAACATATGCACATATGTATCTTCTCGATTATTCTGTATACACATTGCTCTCTATATTTTTCCGCACTGGACTCATTAAAAATTAATCCCTAAAAATATTTATATATATGTATTTTCACACACTGGACTCATCAGAAATTAATCCCTAAAAATTTACATTTCTTATTTTTATTTTATACCGATTACATGCTTTATTGGTTTCAAACAATGTATTTTTGTGTGTGATTGTGCCACTACTCGGTGGGTCGTGAATTCAGCTCCCAATCGAAAGTATATATTGAAGTTCTTTCTTAAAATCTCACACATGTAAGGGACCAGACCTGAGCGAATGAGAAGAGAAAGTGTAAGAAGAAGAAGTTAGTTTCTTTAAGACAAAATTTCTTTAAGTTAGGAGTAAAGAATTAAGGTTCTAATAAAAATTCCTTAGTCGTTGTCTACATTAAACTACAATACTTTTAGAGTTTTCTTAATTACAATTACTTATAACAAACTTTACACGGAGGTATCAATTTGTCAGCTTATTTTGGTTGAAAGCTTATACTAACCGTTTATAGTTCATAGAGCATTTGATTTATAAATGCTATATATATATATATATATATATATATATATATATATATATATATACATATACTTTAACCTTCCTCATCTTTGCAGTTTACGTACTTCTTTTATAATTTTGTGGTTACTTGACACTTTTATCTAAAAGTTCTTCTTCTTCCTGCATTTTGCAAAAATCCGTCTTGATTTTTTTCTTTTTATTCACACTTACTTATCACAATTTCCATTTTATTTTGACTTCGTTTTCACTTCCTTTCTTTCCACTTGACATTGATAAATGCGTACAGTGCGTAAATAAACATAATCGCTTTACATAGAAGAGGACTCTAATACAGGGTGTATCAAAGCAATGAGAGTAATTGCAAATTTAGTATTTAAGTTTAATGATTTACAAAAAAGATGGCATAACCTCAAATAAATTTATGTTCCCCTAACCTAACCTAAATTGAATTTGTATAATTACGTTCCATGAATTTATTGAAGCTACTTAAATCAAGCTATGGCCAAATAGGCTCGAATAGCTTCGTCGGCCCTTGTCTATCTGCTGAAAAGCTCTTCAATGGCGTAGGACACAAAAGCGAAATTTGCAGTCGTACAATATTCGCTTAAATTGCATACATTGTATACAAAATGTATGAGTAAAAGGGTACCTTGCGCATTATATTTACCACACATTATATTTGACAAACCGATAACATTTCGGAGGGGGTGTAGCCATACATATTGCCCTCATAAATTTATTCATGCCCATTTCATGAGATGAATCTGACATTCACACCACCTTCAACTATAATAGAAGTTGTAAAATCTTGCAACTATTGTAAAGTTGTAAAAAGCTATTACTTACTTACATAATACACATAGAGAGCGCTTGGTATGGTGACAAAGGAGGAGAAGAGACGGCACAGGTGCAAAGGTTGTCTAGGCCAGTTTAAGGAGAGAATGCGATGTATTACCGCGGCTGGCATAAAGTTGTTAAGTAGCGTAGTCGTAAAATATTACATGCGTACGAGATAGAAGGAATGTTGCTGCCGCTCCACTTGAATCTACATATCACCGCAACGTAGAAACGTCAGCGAGAATAGTCGTATTCTCATGCCACATTTCTCTCGGCACTATTGTCTAATAGCTTTCTGGTCGTCTTGTGAAGTATCAGCATTTGCGTATTTCCCTTCGCAATCTTTGCGTACATTGCTGTCTCCGTTCAAAACAGTAAGTGGCAGAGATCATGCCGGAAATCTGCTTAGGCCACAGTCACTGTCTTTGAGCGGCTTGGGAGCGATAATTTATTAGTACGAAATTAGCTTTTTTGTTTTACTGAAAGATTTATGTGCATACATACATACATTAATATTAAGATGCTAGATCTCAATATAATTAAAAAAATGTAGAAAAGGTTTAACTTTTCGCTATGAAAATATGAAGATCATTTTCGAATTCCTCGGATTACTTTGCTTCGACAGATCATAACAATAAACCGATTTTCCAGACATAGGAATTGATTTAGCTTCATAAAATATGGTAGTCCTCGACGGTTATATATTCAGGGGCTTTCAGATCATGAAGACCGAGTTATGACGGAACATCTCACGAGAGACTGAGAGAGCTTGGTTCGGTTTTTTAAGAGATTTAGTTAGTGACAACCGTCACTATCTAGTGTTTCCTTTCTTGAAGCAATTCTGATAACAAGAAGTAGCCTCGGCTGAAAATAGGATTGGCTGGATGGAAATGAAGAACTGGGGATTTTCATGTAAATGTGTGAGAGGTAAGGTCTGATTGCAAATAAAAGTTCAAAAATGTAACGAATCAAATCATTGATTGAGAACCTAAATTGAACTACATATATTCCATATGTTTCTACATATTTCGTTGTCTTTTAAACACATTCATATGTGATTCCAAGTGTTCGACGTTTCGTCAGATGTTTTGATAGAAATTGGAATTTATAGCGAAATATGATATTTAAAACTTAAAATTTTCAACTGAGTATTCAAACTCGTTATTGTAAGATTAACAAGTAAGGAAGGGCTAAGTTCGGGTGTAACCGAACATTTTATACTCTCCCAATTTATTTATTTAACTTTATTTATATTATATAATAAACAATTTGAACCACATATTCGTCATATATATTGTATAAAGTCCATTGAAAGTTGGAAACCATAATATTAGGTTAGAAGCACCGAGGTCCTCGTGTTCGATATATGGGGCCTTAAAAACCTATGGTCCGATTTCGGTGATTTTTAGAATGGGGCTGCCAGCTCTGCACCGATATCTTCACTAGTGCTTACTTTATATATTGTAAAGTAAACGAATCAGATCGTCTTCAAAGTTCTGGTATATAGGAAGTAGGCGTGGTTGTGAAGCGATTTGACCTATATTAAGGAAACTATTACAAACCATGTTTCATTGAAATCGGTCGAGTAGTTCCTGAGATATGGTTTTTGACCCATAAGTGGGCGACTCCACGCCCATTTTCCATTTTGTAAAAAAATCTGAGTGCAGCTTCCATCTGCCATTTTTTATGTGAAATTTAGTGTTTCTGACGTTTTTCGTTAGTGAGTTAACTCACTTTTAGTAATTTTCAACCTAACCTTTGTAAGGGAGGTGGGCGTGGTTATTATCCGATTTTAACTATTTTCATGGTGTGTGGTGGGGTACGTAAGAGAATCGACTGCAGGAAGGTTGGTTTATATAGCATCATTGGTTTGCCAGATATATACAAATAACCGATTTGGGGGCGGGGCTACGCCCACATCCCCAAAAAAATTACATCCAACTATGACCCTTCCTAGTGCGATCCTTTATTCCAAATTTTACTATTATATCTTTATTTACAGCTTAGTTATGACACTTTATGTGTTTTTGGTTTTCGCCATTTTGTGAGCGTGGCAGTGAACCGATTTTGCTCATTTTCGAAAGCAACCCTCTCACGGTCCCAAGGAACATGTCAACTCAAGTTACAGCTTGCACGGACGGACGGACAGACGGACAGACGGACGGACGGACAGACGGACATGATCATCCTGATCATTTATACATATATAACCCCATATCTCACTCTTTTATTTCTTGGTGACACAAACAACCGTTATGTGAACAAAACTATAATACTCTGTGCAACAGGTTGGGAGAGTATAATTAAACAATTTCAAATTGCAAAAGACATCAATTTCCACAAAATAAACTGTAATAAATTGTTTTGAAAACAAGCGAAATAAGCGAAACGCAAACAAACACTTTATTTGACGCCGCAATCGAAGCCACAGCTAAACCCCCTCCCCCCCACACGAACAGACAACTCAACAAGTGCGCGAAACTGGCTTTTGGAAATTTGTGGCAAGCCAAAAGAGCGGACAACACACCATAGCGACTCGAATAGCAACAAAAAAAACGTTCCACATTAGACGAAATACGAGGGCTGCTATATATATTTCTGGGCTAGGCAACACTAAGTGTTGCCAGGTGCAATCTGACATTTCCATTGGAAAGTTTGACATTTTTTAGCATAACATCACTCAGAACGTTTTGTCATTTCATCGTGAATTGTTTTATTTACAGGGAATTAAAAAATTCATCTCGGCCAAAAAATGGAATTAACTCGTGAACATTTTCGTGCGATCATTTTTCACAACTTTCGACGTGGATTATCGCGACAAGAGTGCATCGATGAACTAAAATCTTTGTATGGCTATGAAGCACCATCCTATAGCACTGTGAAAAACTGGTACAACGAATTCAATCGTGGCCGACGCTCGCTCAAAGACATCGATGCCGTACGTGAACTGATAATGTAAGACCGTCATGTAACATACCTTCAGATAGAGGCATGCCTATGCATTTCTCCCACCAGCATACATTCGATATTGCATGAACACCTGGCTGTAAAAAAGGTTTGTTCTCGTTGGATCTCGCACAATTTGACAATCGCTCAAAAAAGTGCTTCGAAAATTGGTTTGAGCGCATGCAAAAGTGTATAAATCTTGATGGATGGATATTTTGAAAAACAATAAAACCATTTTCGTTGATAAATATTCCTATTTTCATTATTAGGCCAGAAATATATATAGCAGCCCTCGTAGTTTTATTACATATCAATTAACTAAAATGGCTAGCCAGTTGACCGCGCTTTTGACGGTCACAATGGAGAAACTGGAGTGGTGTAACCAGCTGACTGCAAGTCCACACAATGGTACTGTGTGGAATGCAGCGACGATTGAACGTTTTAGTAGTGGAATAGTAATGCTGAACTGTAAAGAGACTCTTAACTAAGGCACTTGATGAGTAGTGAAAGTTTGCGGGTTGAGGGGCTCGCCGGAGTATTTGTATTCGTTTTATTATAGCTCATTAGACACACAATTGAAGCCAGACGAGATATCGACACTTTGCTTTTTGCTTTCTTGTACAACTGACTGAATGTCGTTTATTAAATGACGGACTCCACTGTCGAACTCACCAATTGTGCAAACTATTACTAAGTCTATGTGTCCATTTCGCTCGCTTACGTTGTTTGAGCTGTCGCCGTCGGCCTCATCTAATGCGCTGTCAGTGTCCGGTCCTACTGTCGATTGACCGTCTTAGACTAACTGCCCAACAAAGTAGGATAATGATTTGGGCTGCTTGATGACTTGGTTTTTTGCAATTAGCGACAATTTCTTTGGTGGTTGTGTAGCTTGTGGCGAAGTTGGGGCAAATTTCTATTACTACTGTTGTACTTAAATAGTATTTTTTTAGTTTTGCCTTTGATGTCGACGGTAGTGGCCTTATGACCGGATCTCATTAACTCTAACCAAGTGCGGACCGGCATCTTTCCACTTATTTTATTGTCTCCGAACTCGTTTGTCTTTACAAGGCTCGCAATTCTCCAAAAACAATCCAACAAATGTATTTCGAACCAACCATTCATTCAACTTTATGAACATGAGTTTCAAGTTGACTACATATGTAGTCAACCACTTTAATACGATAATTAAATAAGCTGGTCTCAGGCCATAACCCATTTAGAGTGTGGTTTTTTTCGTGTGTAATTCCTCTAAACAACACCAATCAGCTGAACAGCGAAGGGGTGGGCTCCTTTTGTATGTGCTGGTATAATTTGTCCACAAACTTGGACTTGGCAATATAAAGTTTTTAATGATGTAATTTGCAGTTAGTTTTCCAGCTACTGCTGGTGAATGCTATAGTACAAGCAAGTGGCAAGTGTACTATGAATTGTGGCAATGTGGATTGGATGGTCTTCGCTTTCAATGACAATTAAATCAGAGTCTCTTTACAAAACGTTGTCCTGTCGGAGTCCATTTTTATATTCTTGCACCTCTTTCACTCTGTTCCACTATATATGTATATATGAATTCGGCGTGCATAGATCAGGGCAAGGTGTTTCTCGGCATTGGCCCTACAAATTTTCATATGAGTCGCCAGAATGTGTTTACATAAAAATATACATAATAATCATAATTTTAATTTTGCATTCCTTGTCATCGCGGGCCAATTAGAACTGCATATAACAAAATGTTTTAAATTAAGTATTTAACATGAGCAGTAAAGGAATCGCGAGGTAAGGTATCCTGTAAGAAGTATTCAGTGTTGCGTATATATTCACATACGGATAGTATGTTTGTTCTGTAGCTATAAAACCTTTTGATTCTTTCTAGAAAAAACAGTTGAGGCATTAATTACAGATAATGAGCGGTTCAATTCTACAAGCCTCTAATTAGACGACTGTTTTGTAACATCTCATATATTTACTTTTTTAAATTGCAGTGTGTACCATTGCTCTCATACATTTATGACAGCTTCAGATATTGACAAGCATTCTTTACGCCTATTCTCCATCCTCTTTTCATCCTCATACATATGTATGTATATCTCAACCTTGCAAGTAGGCTCTTTTCACTTTTCGCAAACGGTGGAGTCCCGCACAGCGCTACTCAATATGCAATTGTTACACTGCGACAAAAAGTGTTCCAAGAGAATGCGCTAAAAATCCCTTACGGTACACCAATAAAAGAAGGTATTTCTGAAAGTGCTGGAAAAGTATGCACATATTAAGTTAAAGCAGTGAAATACGAGTAGTAGAAAGGAGTGCTGTCTGCCAAAGCGGTTGAATTAAATCGTAAGTGGTGCAAGAGTGAAGCACGTCCAACTGAAGTATGAGTTAAATTGTAGGCATGGCTGGTAGCTGCTGCTGGAAACTATAATAAGATAAAGCTCGAAATGGACCATAAAAATAAGTATGATAAAAATAAGACTGAAGAGAATGAAACAGGAACAAGAAATACAAATTAAATTCAACAAAAGCCAACTGAAAAGCCGCAAAGTTTAAATAAACAAGTAAGGTATCGTAAAGTTCAGTCCGGACCGAAGACATGAGAACGGCAATTCATCGGCGGTTCAAATTACAACCGCTTCTTAAATCGGCAATCTTACAGTTTATCGATATAGTTTTTAGATTAAATTGCGTGGTCTTTATTTGGAACCGGAGTTTGTTGTCATATCGGATCGACTATTTTATTCCTGTCTTTTAATACAAAACTCTTATATTTTGAGTAGTAAAATTAGAGATATTAGAATAGGCAATGGTTGCTCACCAGTAGATAACTGTTGTAGTAATAGTTTGGCCAAGATTCTTATCTAGCTGGGCTAGCTAGCCAAATTAGGGACAACGATCAGTTTAGTTGACATAGATAGATATAGCCGAAGTGAAACTTACTTAGTTATCCAGGTTTGGGAAGATTTTGTAGAAAGAAAAACCATTTAAATTACTATCCGATAATTTCAGATCAGAGTTCTTGTGTTTTAGTGGACAAAATCGAATTTTCTTAACAAAATTAAATAACTAATAAAATATATTGTACTCGAGTATAAAATAAGATACAGACGTAGCTCTCTTACCAACACCTGCCGTGGCCTTTATTCATTTTCTGGTAAATACTATAACTACTTACATATTAAACAAACCTACATGCATTCGCCTGTTCTCCGGTAAATATGTAGGTACGTGATTACAACCGCTCTTCTCACTGCTTACGTTTATTCAAACCGACCGCCCATCTTAGTAGTATCCTCTGCAGAAGCACACTCATAAAACTTCTTCGGCGCTCTGCATAGTGCCCAGCTTCTTGTTGGTTACACACTTTACGCCGAGTTCAGTTACCTTAAGTTGTTTGGATCTCAGTCATTTCCTTGTTGACTTTGGCTACTAACCTGTATCGTAAAGTGTAATAGCGAAGGCAACAAAAGTGAGAAATATTGCAGTAGTGGAATATAAGGCAGCTATGTTGCAACAATTACAACAACAACAGCCAGAGTGTGCTTAAATGTTGTTAATAAGTGTCATGCAACCAACAATTACGAATACCAATTAAGCGCAGGGTCGGCTGAAAAATTTTTGGATACTAACATGGATTCTAGTTTGTTCAGACTTAAAAGAGTTTCTTTTGAAGTGTTTAAAGATTTTAATTAGAAAGAATCCCGAAAATTCGATGGAATTTCATACAATCAGTGAGATCATAGAGAGTTAGTAGGAAGCAGATAAGGGAGTTCAGACCTGGACTTTTGACAACGCTGACCCAATTTTCAAATGAATGTCCAATCTAATATTGTGATTCAGCAAGATATTTATGTTCACTTGTGAGCTCAGCATTAGAGTTTAGTGATTCCGTCGCCTTATTTTTCATGGTTCAATGAATTCTTCCTCATTTGGAAGCTCTTTCATCATTGTAAATTATGTATTTCACTCTGTTAATCCGCGCTTATTGTAATCTCATTTGTTTACGCGACATGCTGTGGAAAACTCGTCACGGTTTTTTTCCATTCTTTTGTTGCCCACTTTTTCAGTACTACTGAATAATTGCATTTGTTGAGTTTATTATTCTGCTAACAAAATGATCATGGCGCTAAATCTATTTTTACAGCTGTTCATAATCTCTCACCAGCGGCAAGGATAACAATATTATTGTATTACAGTTATTTTATTTCACTTTACTTCTTTTTATTGCGTTTTGCAGTCCGTGAATGCGGCTTATGACGCACTTGACGTACTTTGCCATCACTCGCTGTTCGTTTAAGCTTCGCCATTTGATTTGCATAATTTATTTATGTCATCGTTGTTACTTTCTGCCTTCAGTATTTATCTATGTGTTTAGTATACAGCTAGATTCAAGTGTGAAAAATAGTGAAAGAAGATTTCAATTAGATATCGAGATTATTTTGATTTTTAGTGGACAGAAGAAAAGCCTTCTTCGATTAGCCACAATTTAGTGGTAGCACGAAAAATTACAATAAAAAAAAATAAAACTAATTTAAATGAAATTAAATAATGGGTTAGATATATAATTGAGAGTTGTATTTTCAATTAAATAAACTATCCAGGTACTATGATGCTTTCAGATGAAACTTTTTGACAAGGGCGTAAAAATAGCGAGTAGCGACCATAATCATCTTAAAGCATGAACCGTGAATTACTTTTCATGAATGTAAGTTAGTGTCGTTTTTCGGGACTATGTATTAATCTTAAAAACATTTATTTTTATACTCTCGCAACAAATGTTGCTAAAGAGAGTATTATAGTTTTGTTCACATAACGGTTGTTTGTAACACCCAAAACTAAACGAGTTAGATATAGGGTTATATATACCAAAGTGATCAGGGTGAAGAGTGGAGTTCAAATCCGAATGTCTATCTGTCCGTCTGTGCAAGCTGTAACTTGAGTAAAAATTAAGATATCTTGATGAAATTTGGCACACTTATTTCTTGGCACCATAGGAAGGTTGCTTTCAAAAATGAGCAAAGTAGATATCGGTGCAGAACTTTGCACAAATACTATGTTAATAGTGTGGCAGCCCCATTCTAAAAATCCGAAATCGGACCATAGGTTTTTAAGGCCCCATATATCGAACACGAGGACCTCGGTGCTTCTATCCTAATATTATGGTTTCCAACTTTCAATGCACTTTATACAATATATATGACGAATATGTGGGTCAAATTGTGTATTATATAATATAAGGAAAGTTAAATAAAAAAATTGCGAGAGTATAAAATGTTCGGTTACACCCGAACTTAGCCCTTCCTTACTTGTTTTTCTTTATTATGCAAATCAACTAGTACTCACTCGTGCAGCAAAAATTGACAATCATAAGCAAATGAAATTAAGTAGTGATGAATACAAATAGGCAATGAAGGAATAAATCGCCCACAATGTAGCATACAATAACGGCAAAAGCGGGCAAAAATCGCATGCAAAGCTGTAGATGGCTAACAGCGATAAATAATAGTATAATGTGAGTAGTATTTGTAGGGTAGGTGTGGCAAAATCTGCAATTTAATTACTGTAGATCCTTGTCTGGCAGTCAGTGAAACAAATCTGTTTTCATTCTCATCATATGTTGCCAAAATCATGGCGAATAGCAGCTACAGATCGAACTAAACAAATCGTTGCATATTTGTTTGCTTGCTGTTTATCGTTATATGTCTACAAATATAGTATATATGGGTATGAACAATAAGAAAAGAAAGTGTCCCAAATGTAAACTTACTGCCCACAGAAGCTACAGCTTCTAGACTTTTCATACAATTTTCTCTTAAAGTAAACATGGATACATTTGTTTTTATTTAGTTACCCAAAATGACTGGCCTGTAGGAAAAAAATGTAAAATCTTCTTAAAACGTTCGATTTCGATTTATCGTTGTATCAGTAGTTTCAGCAGGCCTTTGAGTTTTTGAAGTCTATGTAAAGAAGAAGCAAGGATCATACCTCTTCGGTTTTGAAGTTCGCCCGAGGGTTAACCTGTTGAAGGATATAAACCCACTTTCTTAATTAATATTCAATATACTTTTTTTAATTTTTACATTTTTTTTTAATTTTCCGCCTGCATTGTTGTTATAGTTATAAGAGCAATAAACATTCTCTCAAATAATTTTAAGTTACGCGTCTAAGGTGACAGTCTTTGACTGCTTGAAAATTTGGGGATATATCTTGATATATCCCATTAGACTGTACTCATTTAATTAAAACTTATATCAAGTTCAACATTCGTTCATTTATTTACAAAAGGGACACTTGGCATGTGCATGTTTATATTATTTAAATATGAGTACGTTTATACATATGTACATATGTATATTCAAAGTTTTGCTCATTTGTTTATAGACTTAGATATTTTCATATTATTTACCAAGTTACATAAGTATATACAGATAGCAAAGCTAGGGGCTATGAGACTCTAACGAGTTTTCCACCTATGCTTTCTCTCACTGGTCAAGTTTTTGAATAGAGAACAGATCTCATAGCGGGCGATAGAGCAATGGTGAATAGAATACGAACAATATTTGTTCGTATTTTATTTTGTTTAGTTTATTATTACCAATATACGCATCATATTTCATAATCATTAAAAATTCAAAATCATATTTAAAGCTGCAATAATTCTAATTCGATCACTGTAGCAATAGCAGTTCGAAAAGTACCAATCACTATTCTGTAGCAATCACAGTTCAGTGATCACAGTAGCAATTTTAGTTGCGATTTCAATCATTTTGGGTACGGTGATACAAAAGCAGTTAAATGTACCCGAAATTAATTAATTAGTTAATTGTGATTACAAAAGCAAGTAAGTTTTGGATATTGTTAAAATTAATAAAATGTAAATGCAAAAAATTAAAAAAAAAATTGTGGAGTACAAATTCTTATAAACTCTTTATTTTTGTTGCGATCGTAATAAGAATTTAAAATCACAGTGATTCAAAAACAGCAATATCTCTCATCATTACTATCAACCTGTTTCTATGCGTGGAAATATTTACTACTTATTATCTTTAAATTATATATTAAATGTTTTCTTTAAACTTCAAAAAATTTTACGGAAATATCTTCGTCCTCCTAATGCATGCTTAAATTTTTATGTTATCATACTCTTTATTATTAGCTAACAATCTTGAAATTGATAAGATTGTAATTTTTTGCATCTAAGTGAAAACACAGACAAAAACTCTTTACGAACACAAATATGCAGGTCCATATGTACATCAGCAGTTTATCACTCAGCGCGATTTTCGTCGACAAAAAACCATTTAAAAAATGAAAGTGATTGCGGTTACTGGCTTGATAAGCGTAAAATAAATTACACAAATTTTATATATTAGCAATATACTTAATGAGGGGTGACATTAAGGAAGCAAATTTAGGACGAATAATACTGATGCGATAACACAGTAAGCTGCTCAAAAAAGTTAAAAATCTAAAAAGGATGGAGTAGGACATTAATATTGTTATCTAGAGCATTTTGTGCTAGAAGTTTTGTGAAGTAGCTTTCACTTATCCAAGCGCTACGCAGAGAACCTAGGTTAAAAATAATTTATTTTTAATTTACATGAGCTCATCAAAACAAAAAATTAAAATAAAGATTTTTTTAATTTTTACCATATTCAATTTCAATATTAATTTTCGTTCCTTATTGGATTTCTTTAAAATTACAGTTATAACAGAACGATAGTAATAAACATACATATTTCTGACATTTATTTGAGCTTATAACATTCATTCTCAAATCATTTTGTATGTACTGCACTCTTCCATATTTTGCACATGTCGTAGTTATAAACGTGTACAGTACTTTGGGTTAAACTGCGATAACTAGTAATCTATATGCTGAACTTAACCTAAAAATAGCTTTATATTGTGCGTTATCGAAAAATTGTTATTGGTTGATTGCCGTAATAAATGTTTGTTTGTGAGGTGAAAGGAAAGAAAGCAAAAGACATAGAATATTAAAACATTCTCAAAATAACCTCGCAAAAATCAGTTGGTGAATAGTTGCTCATACGCCCTGTACATCCAATTTACTTATTGTCGCAATCACCCTATTATTTATTATTTGTCCTTTTTGAAATTGTTGTCAATGCCATTTGCTTGAATGAAAAACGATTTTTCATTCCTTAAGCTGCATGCTGATAAACATTGCGCTCTTGTTTGGTTTTTGTTTCACCCATAACAAAGTGAATGTGTGGTGAAACGTTGTGGTATGTACACTTTATGAGGGGATGATGAAGCGAACAGTGTAGAGCTTTGAATGTTTTGCTGGACTAAGAGTTGATAGCAACTCGTCGAAATTTGTTAACCACTGTGTTCTTGACAATCGAATAATAAAAGATTATTTGGCAGAGGAAGGCACTTTCCACAACAAATCTAAAATTGCTCTCGTATAAATTCAAATGCATTAAAATGTTAAATTGATATGAATATGATATATTATTCTTGACATGAAATACTATTCTATCTTTTAATTTTGTATATAATTTCAGGTCACACCACCCTCTTGATGATCACACCCATGAATACTTGGTTTGTTACTAATAAATGCTCGCACGTCACAAATCACATGCAATATGTAATTGTTATTGTCTACTTTTAGGCGTTGTAGCCTTCTAGGCTCATTCACATGCGTTGTTGCTACTGTTGCCATTATATTAGCATCGTAAACTGTCTTATCCACCGTTGTTGCTAATGATGCTGTAAATATTGCTGTCTGCACTTAGTTTTCTTCACACGGTTGATGGAGGTTTTCGTTTCAGGCTATCCTTGTGCTACATACAAGCTTTCATTGCATAAATATTTAATTACCTCGAAATACTCAAACGCTCAACTGCAGGTTGCGAGGGAAGTATGAAATATTTATAAAGTGAAAGTTCAGCTGAAGAAGTCTCTGCCAACATAAATTTGTATAAGGCGCGCTTGTGTATAACGGTGTATTGTAGGTGCATAAGGTGTATTTCTACGCATGTACTCTTGAGAAACTTAAATACAAATTGAATGTGCGCCTTCAATTTAGTTAGCTCCGATGTTGTTCCAGAGCATTAGGACGCAAACATGTCATCAGCAGCATTTGAAATACTATGCGCATGACATGCTATTACCCACTTAACTTATTGAATAATTAATAAAATAAGAGGTATTGGAGAAAAGAGCTCTTGTCAGATGTTATGAACGAAATAAAGAGATTTAATTTCTTTTGGATTAGTATCATTTTTTTATATGATATTAATAAATACAGTATTTTCAATATCAATACGAATATACTCGTATATGCAGCTAATATGTGGAATATCTGTCGGTAAAATATTTCACGCGCCCTCCTTTTTCTGCAATGGGCATAATCGTGAGACTTAATTTTTCTAACACTTGAATCCTGTGTTCTAATTTTCGACAAAATATGCTCTAATGATATTCTGGGCACATCTAAAGCAAGAGATCGCTATTAAGTTATTATGAGGTATTATGTCGGCCCCGTTTGTGATAAGTAAATTTAGAACTCATCCATAACAATTGTGCAGCGAAGCTTGCAACTTTATTTTTCTCCATATTCCACATCGTATGCAAATATACCATTTGTTCACATGTAAACCTCATCATGGCCCAAGTAAAAGTGAATGCAGCCTTTGTGCGAGCAGGTTAGCGGGTTGTTACTTTCATTCGAAATAAACATATTTGTTTCACTGTGTGAGTGAGTGTGCATGTGTGGCATGTGCGAAATAAAATCTTAGTGGATCCCATAAATTCGAAGAATAAATCCTGGAGATGTTTTTACACACACGAATAAGCATAAACACTGAACACATGCAGGGACAGGCTTGTGTATGAGAGTGATAAAAGCATATTGCTTTTAAGGTTGTCCGTGCCTTGTTGGTTTACCTAGATTAAGTCAGCATACCGCTTTTGTGTGGTTCATAAATATTGCTGTCTGCACTTAGACGAAAAAGACGAAAGGTAAAAGTTTTCACTGTACTGCTTATTATTGTTGTTTTGCGTTGATGTGCACTGAAAGCGCATGGAGAGATGGGAAGAAATAATTTTAATTTAGCGGGGGAGAGAGGTTGTGCTTAATAGTTACTTCAAGATTTCTCGGAAGATTTTTATTTTATTAATATGTGTATGTGTGAGTTCACACTAGGCTGTGGGAAAATATACTATTGGAAGATGAAATATTTATGTTTTAGATAGAAATTTTTCCCATTATACTAATGTTCAAGTCTTCTTTCGTTCATATATTTAAATCAATTTCTCTCTAACAAAAATGAATGAATATCTAATTAAGTTTCTAGCTCTATCTCTGATGGAGTCTTGTTGGTTAACTATTATGAGTAGAAATAATTTCTTGTTAGTTATTATCTCTAAAGAACCTATCCTCTGACTATTGCGTTAATGTAGAAGTTGAGCTTGCCGCTCCAGGTATCCGAAATATCCTGTGTTCAACTTGCAACACTTGCAACTAAAGCAAACCATTAATGTAAGCAGGCCATTTATTGCAAATACACTCATACAACTGAGAGTTCAATTCAGTGAAATGTATTTTGCGTTTACCCTTTTAATGTCTGAACATTGGCATAAATTCATTCACATGCTAGGCTCATTGAATTCATTGATGTTGCAAGCAATATCATTTGGAAATGTGTCTCATATGACAGCAAATGATAGCTGAACTTCGTTCTTTACTACTGTTGTTGTTAGGTTTTAGAGTCCTCTTGATACACCTCTTTTGCATTGATTGAAGTTACCAACGAAAGCGCCTTGCACCCGTAGGCAATTGAGAGCATAAACATCGCTGAGCTACAACTTCATTCAATGAGCGCACAAACCCAGTTGCAAGATACACTTACATGAAATCGTATTATACGGTACTTTTACAGTCCTTTGAATTTTGCTTCCAAGGTTGTGCTTAGTAGCATTGAATCTTTGAATCCTTGTGTGATATGTTGCATACCAAGGGTTTCATTTTGAGGTGGCCGGTGGAGTTCATTATATGTGTAGAGGCTTACTAGGTTGTACGATTTTTAAAAGTTTTGGTATTCACTTCATCTTAGAAAAATATTTCTTTTAACTGTTAGTTTAATATCCATAATGAAATATTTCACTTGTTTTAATTTTTATTTCATCTTTCAAGCACATTTACGTATTTAAACTTTACATTAATCTTTATTCTTATTGATATTTTAAATTGTATATTGTTAAAAGGGATGCTATCTTCTCAAAAATTTGTTTCAACGGTTAACTAAGTCGAACGCATGGAACCTTTTCCTTCAAAAAGGATCTGCATCAACGAACCCCATTTTGTAACTTGTCATTATTTCACAAGTCATTACCACAACTCTCACCGTGGTAATCTTTTCCATTTAAATGGATAGCAAGACTCTTATATATAATATAAGATCATATAATTCATGAGATAGAATTTAAAGAATAAATAAGAAGACTATATTGAGCACAACCAATAGGAATTTAATTAAATAAATTCACCAACAACTAAAAGTTGAATATGTGAAATGTTTATAGTATCTGAAAAATCTCAAGCGTTTTTGAGATGCGAAAAAACTATTACTTGGGATGCGCGAACAATTAAGATTACAAATAACCAAATTGCCTGTATTAAACGAAAAATTAATTAGCCGACAAATAAAAACGCGTGCTTGCGGTTTCACGGTTCAATTCAAAGAGAATTCTTTATTCCGTTTTAAGGAATTGCTTAGCTTAAATCTTAAACTAACGGCTTAAACTAGTGGTAATTGTACGTACATATTATAAAAGGGGTAAGTATAAGTATTTTCGAACTTTCGTTAAAAATTGTAATAGAGTAATTTTAAGGTAAGTATTAAGGTAAGTAAAAGATTGGTATTATAATTAATTCTTAGGGTAAGTACATATGTAAATTTTATAATTCAGTATATATAAATTCAATTATTTAATATTTCTTTTACAATTCATTTTCTTATTTTAAGTTTTAGGTTTTTACAATTGTATATTTATGTCGCTTGACGCAACACCGGCCACCTTGACAGGATCAGGTTCCTTCAACATCCATTGGAAGCAAGGCCAGTTTGTGGATGGGGCGCTTAATTGTGCCCGTCTTCGTTGCCACGTCTGCGACTCGCACTTTGCCGTCTTGCCCTTCGACGGTTGCGACGACGCGTCCGAGGACCCACTGCTGTGGTGGCACGTTGTCCTCGTGGACGAGTACGAGGTCGTTGAGCTGCATGTTGCGTGTGGGGTGCAGCCACTTGTTCCGCTCCTGAAGGCCCGTCAGATATACTTTGGACCACTGTCGCCAAAACTGTTGCTTGAGACAGCAAACAAGTTGCCATCTCTCGCAACAACGAATGGGGTCCTCTGGCACCTTCTCTGGGGGTAGTGCTCGCAGGGAGCACCCAATCAGTAGATGCGCTGGGGTGAACGCTTCGCCGTCGTTGGGGTCCTGGCTCAACGGTGTTAGGGGCCGAGAGTTGAGTATGGCCTCCACTTCGGCCAACAGTGTTGCTAGCTCCTCTGCGGTGAGTAGCGCGTTGCCTATTACGCGAACGATGTGGTGCTTGGCGGACTTCACCGCGGCTTCCCATAATCCTCCGAAGTGCGGCGCCCTCGGTGGTATAAAGATGAACTTGAACCCTTCGTCTGCGGCGAATCTCTTCAATTCTGGAGCCTGGGCCAGAAATGCTTCTGTCAGCTCGCGCAGCTTGCGGTCGGCGCCGACGAAATTGGTGGCGTTGTCGCTGAATATCTTCGTCGGCATTCCTCGGCGTCCAATGAACCTTTTTAGGGCGAAAATGAAAGAATTAGAAGAAAGGTCCGAAACTACTTCTAAATGTACTGCTTTTGAAGTGAAGCAAACGAAAACTGCAATATATGTTTTGACGGGGGGTCGACCGCGTATTTTTAAAGTTGTATATATCGGACCACAAAAATCTACGCCACATATGAGAAAGGGTCGTAGTGCTCGAAGTCTTTCGGCTGGCAAATTTCCCATAATTTGGTTTTGCAACTTCGGCTTGTAATGAAAACAATGTATACAGTTTCTTACGGTTCTACTGCAAGCTTCTCGGGCATTAATTAGCCATATGCGTTCTCGAAGAAGCGCAACCAACGCTTTAGCCCCAGCGTGGTGATTTCGAATGTGCAGGTACCGTAAATATGTTATAACGAAGTGCGAATTTTTATTTAGTAATAGCGGAAATTTGGCTTCGTATGGGAGAGGTGCATTTAATAGGCGACCTCCTACTCGGATTAATTTAAACGAAAGCGATAAATCCGAGTATTCATGCAAAAATGGATTGAGTTTTTGCAAGTTTGCGGGTAGGGTGGTACCTTTATGCAATTTTTGAATAACATCCGAAAACTCTGAATGTTGGACCACCTGTGCAATTTTTAAAAAACTCAAGTTCAATTCATCTGAAGTCAGATCCTTGCCCATGGAGGATTTTGATGGTCGTCTGATCCATCGTAATATATATGCGACCACACGAAGCAATTTTTTATGAGAAGAGACTTTTTCAATAAGATCCAATATTGAATTTTTCTCAGTGGTCGAAATTAGTGTGAATGTATTTTTCTTCCTCTCTAATGCTTCGTCTTCTGGTGAGAGCTGGAAGTGGGTATTGATTGGCCATAATGCAGGGTCTTCTAGGAGGAACTGTGGACCGCCAAACCATATCGAATTATTCAATTCGTCCACGTTACAACCCCGAGACACTTGATCCGCAGGATTTTGTTTTGTTGGTACATGCCGCCAATGTACTTTGTCAGTCAACTCTTGGATTTCGGACACTCTATTTGCGACGAAGGTTTGTAATGAAGATGGATGCGTTTTGATCCAATGTAAAACGATTTCAGAGTCTGTCCAAAATGTTATATTTTCGAAATGTCGACTCAACATAGGCGCTACTCTTGACCATAATTTCGAAAGAAGATGTGCTGCCGAGAGCTCGAGACGCGGAAGAGACTTGGTCTTCAGCGGAGCCACTCTAGACTTTGCAGTAAGCAGCATACACTTAATACCACTAGCAGATTGGCTTCGTATATATATGCAGCATCCATACGCCCTTATTGAGGCATCGGCGAAGCCATGTATTTGGCAGATGGCACTCGACTCTACGTTTACATAGCGAGGAATGCTGATTGATGAGAGCTGCAGTAGGTTGGCTTTGAAGTTCTGCCAGCTAGTGTCAAGGCGCAATGGAATCGACTCATCCCAATCCAGTTTTTGAATCCAAAGCTCTTGTAATAAGATTTTTGCTTTGGTAACTAGAGGGGCTAGTAATCCAAGAGGATCAAAAAGACGAGCAGAAACTGATAATATGTTTCGTTTAGTGGCTCGAAGATCATTAAAATTGTCATCTAAGACAAATCGAAACAAATCCTCTTTCGGCAACCAATGGATTCCTAACGTTTTAGTGGAATTGTTGTCATTGAAGCTTAATGACTTTTCAGTGTAATCACTGTCGAAAAATTTAGGGTGGTTAGAAAACCATTTCGTTAGGGTGAATCCAGCCGAGTCTAATATTTTAATTACCTCACTTCTTAAAAGATCTAGAGACTCAAAATTTTCGGATCCTGTTAATAAGTCATCAACATAAAAGTCTCTTTTAATGGCCAATGAACCGAGTGGATATTTAATTGTATTGGCATCGCTGAGCATTTGCAAACACCGTGTTGCGAGAAATGGAGCAGGCGCAGTGCCGTAAGTGACGGTGTTAAGTCGAAAAATTTGTATTTGCTCTGAAGGATGCTCTCTCCACACTATGAGTTGACAATTTCTGTCTTCTTCATGCATAATAATTTGACGGTACATTTTAGTAATGTCCGCTGTTAGTGCATACTTATGTAAGCGAAAACGTAGAAGAGTTGAGTATAACTCTTCTTGGATGGTTGGACCTACCATCAAAAGTTCATTCAATGCTACTTGAGATGAAGATCGGCTCGAAGCGTCAAAGACAACACGTAATTTGGTTGTAGTGCTTTCGGGCCTTAAAACGCATTGATGCGGAATGAAGTAGTGTGGCTCACTCGGGATCTTATTGTTTGTTGGGCTCATGTGTCCCAGTGCTCTGTATTCATTCATAAAGTCCAGATACATTTTACGAAGTTCTGGATCTTTTAATGTCCTTCTCTCCAGGGCCTGAAACCGCCGAACTGCGGTTTCATATGAGTGACCGAGTAACTTACGGTCAGCTTTAAAGGGCATTCTGACTTGAAGCCGTCCTGATGGTAATACTTGAGTTGTATTAACGAAAAAATTTTCACACTCTTGTTGCTCTGGTGTGAATCTATTGCCATTTGATTCTGAAGGTAATTCTTCTAAAGCCCAAAACTTTTGGACTACTGAATCTATTGACGTTAAGTCTTCTTCAGCTTGGCATAATGTGCTTTGTATTTTGGGAGGAGAACTTAAATTGCTGGCGTATTTGCCAGATACAATCCACCCTAATAGCGTCTTTTGAAAAGTTGGTTGATTAGGACCATTTTTAATTTGGCCAACAGCTAAAAGCTCGAAAAATATTTCTGCACCCAATAGGATGTCAACTTTTTTAGATTTATGGAATTCTGGATCCGCCAATTCAATATTGTGCGGAATTTTCCAGCCATTAACATTAATGTTATGGTCTGGATGATTAGCCGAAATGCTACGCATTATCCAGAATTCCGCCGAAAATTCATAGTTATTTACCCGCGACTTAACAAACGCGCTTAATTTCGCCCCCACTTTCGTATTGGAATTGCCGATTCCAATTACGCTCAATATTTTATGTTGGCGTCGAATCCGCAACTTCTGCGCCAAGTCCTCCGTCATAAAGTTGACCTGGGATCCTGAATCCAGCAACGCTCTGGCAGGCAGGTACTCTCCACAACTGGTCCTCACTTGGATGACTGCTGTTGCCAACATGACCCGATCCGGCATACTCGCTGTATGCATGGCATGAGTGGTTGATGGTTGCGGATGAGGTGCAGCGGGGAAGGAAACCGGATACTGGTGCAACAATGTGTGATGCGATCGATTGCATACACGACATCGATCCGCTCTGCACTTGGATACAGTATGCCCCTTACGCAAGCAGTTTATGCATAAGGGCACCGATTTCACAAACTCGAACCTCTGCTGCACCGGAAGCGCCTTGAAAGTGGGGCAGGCAGTCAAATAATGGTCCTTAGATTTGCACTGCTGACAAAGGGGCTGCCTCGTGTTTGCTGCAACTAGCGCCGATTTGGTCCTATCCATTTGTTGTTGCTTCCCATGAATGCCTGTTGGTAAGGGCTTCGTCCTGGCATATGATGCTCCTTCCGCTGATAGCTGCTGGTATCTTCTATTTAGGGTGGCTTCGCAGTCCTTCCACAGTGGCAGCTTGTCATAATCCAGCTGTTCCTCCCATCTGGATCGGGTGGCAGGATCGACCTTTGTCATTACCAAATGAATAATTATTGCATTTGTAATTTGTTTTTCATCGCCCAACGATAGCAACGAATCGTATACCGTTGATACTTCGTCAATCATTGATCGCAATGAAGGCGCGGATGGCTTTGGGATGGTTGGCAGCTCAAAAAGTTTAGATATAGTATTGAAAAATATCAAACATTTATTATCATAAACTTTTTTGAGACTTGCCAACGCCTTCGGATAATTTTCATCCGACATTTGGAACGCTTTAACTGTTCCCAAAGCCTCACCAGATAAACAATTAACCAAATGGTTAAATTTTTCAATATCTGGGATATTTGGATCATTATGAACCAAACTCTCAAACAAGCTCATAAAATTTTTAAATTCTGAATATTCTCCCCTGAATTTCGGCA
The DNA here is from genome assembly GCF_028554725.1 of Zeugodacus cucurbitae. Lineage (NCBI taxonomy): Eukaryota > Metazoa > Arthropoda > Insecta > Diptera > Tephritidae > Zeugodacus > Zeugodacus cucurbitae. The sequence continues at coordinate 14,633,383 of NC_071671.1, forward strand.
AATTCATTTTTGGGAGCCGTGAGCTGTGAGAAGCTACGAAAGATGTTTCGGCTATTGGCGTTCTATTTTGAGCTAATATTGATTTTATTATGGACTTCGTTCCAACGATAATGTCCTCTAACTCCCCTCGGGCCATGTCGTCTTCATCAATCTCTTCAATTTTGGATTGGCATGTCATTAGTTTGTCAATATGTGAATTTAAAATGTCGAGCCGACATTCTAATTCAATTGGATCTAGCGATATGGTTTTTTCAAGAAGGCCCGTTTTTATGCGCAAAATACTGCTTTTCGCAACCGTTCTTTGACGTCTTAACGATTTTAAGTCCGTCAACTCCTTACTTGGAGACAGGCTTGCGAGAGTTGGCTTTGGCTTGCTCATTGTGTTTGATTTTGAATTTAAAATTCACGAAAAAATTATTTGGCACAGAAGAATTTAATAGTGGGAATCAATGGCGAATACGAAAACGAAAAATATCGATTCCCAAATAACAACGGCCAAATCGAAAAATACACAAATGAGCAATAGCACAATTGATTAATTTAATCGAAAAATGCTCGAACAACAATCGAAAAAAATTGCAAAAAACCGACCGATAAATTGCGAAAATAGAAACGAAAAAAATTGCGAAAACGAAAAATTTTGGTAATATCACCTTTATTTAAATTAAAGGGCTACCGCAAATCCCAAAATCCCTTTTTCACTTTTACGAAGGTAAATATATACGATTTAAAGTACGTATGTATAACAAATATGTATGTATGTATGTAAATATCAATGTAATGTAAAGTGAAAAAAGGGAGAGCCAACAACTGAAAGTGTGCGTTTTTTTTTTTTTTGTTTGCTTAACTTGAGTTTGCACTGCTTTCAGTAAGTCGCACTCGTTACCTGGTGCGTAGGCAGTTTGCCTGCGCTTACTTCCCTTCTGCAGAGGAAACAGCGGCAGCTCATTCCCGCGAAGCGTCGACAGCGGTGGTTGCAGCAGCGTTGATGATGTTGCAGCAGCGTTGTTGTTGTAGCAGCGTTGGTGATGTTGCAGTAGCGTTGATGATGTTGCAGCAGCGTTGTTGATGTTGCAGTAGCGAGGACTCCGACGTGGCAGCGATGTCACTGATCTTGACGTAACAGGACTGGACACTTAGCGGAAAGTGGGCAGATTCACGGCACTGGAAACGGAGGTTGTAACGGCACTTCACTCTTACGGCACTAGAAGCGGTGGTTTATCGGTACTTAGTACGGCATTAGAATAGGCGGTTATATTAATTTTATTTTCTAATATTTTTGGCACTTTTAGCCTATAAAAGCACTATAAATTTTCACTTTCACCGATTTAAACAATTTGGTTCAATTTTTATGTGACCCACTGTCCCCGTTGCTTATTTACCGCTTGCTTACAATACTTTGTTCGATCACCCTCTCCTTATGTGTTTCGCTCTCTTGTGGATATCTTCTAATATCGTAAGTAAGAACTTTAAACAATTAGCACATAGGCATGTACATATGTAATTTTTCACCACACACTTCTTTTCACGTATAGGTAAGTATTTTAATTATATTCCTTATAATTGTTGTTCTTATTTATTTTCTTTTCTTTTCTTTTTCAGGTATTAGGTAAACGCCGGTAAGTATGTAGAGTACACGTACATATGTTTGTACGTATGTATATTTAACTAAATTTACACTCCACTTAGTTCACTCCACGTCACGTATATATGTACATATGTACATATATATATATATATATTGCTGCAATTTATTGTTAATTATTTATCCTTTTAGTTTTGTTTCTTTTATATATGTATGTATGCCACTGTACTCAACACTTTTCACATATCATTTTTCACATACATATGTATTAATAACTTTTAATTTTTATATTAATCACTTTCTTTTTATTTAGGGATAACTTTACTAATATTTTTGTTTAATATGTGTATATTTATTAAATTATTCTTTTTTTTTCTTTTTTATGTATGTATTTTGGTAACACTGCACTGCACTATCGTTTTTGGTGACACTTGCACAGATATATATCAATTTTTTAGTATATTTCAATTTTTTTTTTTGTATGTTTGTTTAAAGTTTGTTTTCACTTCACTTTTCCGAAGACCGAAAACCGAAAAAATTAACAGGCAATTAGTAACGAAAAATGTATCAATTTTATTAAAATTTAAACTAAGTTCACGCACTTAGTCCCTGCTCGGGCGCCATGAAAAATCTCAAGCGTTTTTGAGATGCGAAAAAACTATTACTTGGGATGCGCGAACAATTAAGATTACAAATAACCAAATTGCCTGTATTAAACGAAAAATTAATTAGCCGACAAATAAAAACGCGTGCTTGCGGTTTCACGGTTCAATTCAAAGAGAATTCTTTATTCCGTTTTAAGGAATTGCTTAGCTTAAATCTTAAACTAACGGCTTAAACTAGTGGTAATTGTACGTACATATTATAAAAGGGGTAAGTATAAGTATTTTCGAACTTTCGTTAAAAATTGTAATAGAGTAATTTTAAGGTAAGTATTAAGGTAAGTAAAAGATTGGTATTATAATTAATTCTTAGGGTAAGTACATATGTAAATTTTATAATTCAGTATATATAAATTCAATTATTTAATATTTCTTTTACAATTCATTTTCTTATTTTAAGTTTTAGGTTTTTACAATTGTATATTTATGTCGCTTGACGCAACAGTATCTCTGAACAAATTTATAGGTTAGTGGACCGCAGCTTCATGCCTGGATATATCCATAATGAAGCGTGACTAATAATACGCATGGGAAGAACATAAACAATGTGAGCAGCTCTGTACATAATTTCTATCAAATTGTGTGCATTTTTATAAATTTAACCAGTAACCAGTTAACTTTCATAAATAATGGCTTGTATTACTTTATTATTAGAAAATCAATCAGACCGCTGAATAAAGCACGCCTTAAATTTTAATACACATATAGAATCTATTTCGAACTTCAAGGTGTAACATGTTCCGACATGTTTTATTTTTGACTGGTGTTGTAGCCTTTTAAGATACTATATTGCCAACTAATTTGATAAGTTACAAGCTCGTAGATTATTGTTTTTAAAGTAGAAAACAATTGATCTTCGTTTTCCTTGAGCTGGTGAAAAGTTGTTAGAGCAAAAGTCAAGAAAGCTATCAATTTTGTTACCCAGTTGGTATGAATCAACTTAATTAATTGTTTCTTCCCAGGTTTACTCTCGAAAAAATATTAATAATAAGTCATAAAATTAAATTTAGAATTAATTTACCGCCAAATTTTAGCTTGCGCTTCCAATAAATTACAACAAATATTGCGACTTCAATAGGATAAAGCGTTTGCAACAAAGTGTAAAACACAACCGCTAATCGAGAAGACCTGTGCATTGATACACAGCAGCATCACTCGACTCTGAGTCTGGTGACATAAATCCGTACTGACCCATGGACAGCATATTGCCTTGAAGCCAGATTTTGCTGTGTGCCAAACTTAATGCTGTGGGACGACATGGCTATCTCTCTGTAGTTGCACGCTGACCAAAGCTTCTTCCTTCCAATGCCGCGGTGGAAATTGGAAATTCGTTGACAATTTGGTTGGCCAATTTTTCCATCTCTCATAATCCCACCAAAACAGTGGAATCTTAGTGCCTCAAGCATAAACTTGATGCAAGATGCAGCTCGCCCGTACACAGATTTTTATTTTCTCCAGTTCGTCTCCTCCACCGTATGGCATAAATCCAGTTAGATTGAATTGATTTTTCTCAGTTTCGTGCTCCGAATTTTCTGCTGCCTGCTGTTGCTTTAGTGGCAGGCACCAGCAGCCGAAATGGATATTCCTGTATTGCACGCGCCATCAGCGGCGCATCACGATTTTGTGGTTGGCCGTTTTCTTCTGCACTTCTGCATTTTCCCTTCCAGCGGCGCAATTTTGTCGTTGACCTCGAAAATATCTCTAATGTACCAGGTGAATGCAACTTTGTCCGTTTTCCATTACGCTTAAAGCCATCGAGTTTACATGTGTGTGTGCGTTGACCAGCAGCCACAAATGGCTCCTGTGATATGCATTGCTATCAGTCCATAAGTTGTTTTCGTGTGATTTGCCTTTTCTCGGTGGAAAACAGGTATCTAATCTTTTTACGCTAGAGATGAGTGTTGATGTTGACGCTATCACCGAAAGCCAAGTGGGGCACATACCCGTAGTGGGCAATGGAATTTACGATGTTTATACATATATGTATGTATAGATTTAGTGTGAGTTCACAATAAGAATTCTCTTCAGGTGAAGGAAATAGTCTGTTCTGATAGTCTGAAGGAAATGCAACTTTCACATATTTTTATTTACATCCTATAATCTGAGTTGTGATATTTGGTACAGAAAGATCAGATACGGTCAGATCATATGAAAGACATGAGTGATATGAAGAAATAAATAATAATGTCTGCTTGAAAATCTCGTAAGCCGAATGAACTAACTACTAACTACTTATTAGAAAACGAAGAATAAGAAAACTCGAAGAAATTCCTAGAACCAAATAAAAATGAGTTCAGTACAGGTTTCCTTGTATTCGTTTACTTCACTTATCTTCTTTCATCGTTACAAAAACAGATATGTAGACGCAAGACATCAAAAGCGCTCACATAAAAAGTGTGATTAAGATTTGTTGTTGATAAAACTTATGGTAAGCGGCTAGTTGCTTGACTCATGCCATAAACAAGCTCCACTCTTGTTGTATTTTTACTTTTCTTCACGCTTAATGAGGTAAACGCACGACATCAAATGTGAAAACTCAATATAGTTGAAATGAAAAGTCAATTGGAAGGTAAATACGAGTTTATGGCAAGTGAGGGGCATTTGCTATCTGCATCAATGTTGCGAAAACGCATCCGTGGAGTTTCAGAGAGAGAGAGGGTATAGAATTACAGTTTGGCTTACTTTCCGTAATGTTTTTACTAATGAGATTTGTGAGAAATATGTAAATGGAACGGAAGGTAAAGAAGTAATTGAGAATAAATAACGAAGCTAAATAAAAGATTTGGGTAAGTAGTACAGTGAGATGAGAGAAATTCAACTCATTGCAATATTCAATACAAACTTTACATGAACGATGCAAATGAGTTTGTAAATTAAGCTGTTGCCTTTTATGGTTTTACATCTTTTCGCCAGTATGCACCGCTGCATTCAGTAGTTTCTAATTTATTTTTACAATACTGCTTTAGAAAAATCTTCTGTCATAGCGGTTTTAGGTTTTCTCGATTTTGGTATGATTCATAAATTTTGATAAAGAATTTTGTCAAAAAAACAACTTAAAAAGTTTTTCTTGAGAAAGGTCTTGAGGCAAAGTTACGATTGATAGCGTTGAGTTCTAAAATTAGATAAAATAATATCTAATAAAGTCCTTGCAGTATTTCACTGATTATTTTATGCAAAACTGTGATTAAAATTGCATCTCTTTAGTAACTGACAGAAAGGAATTAAGAATGAACTGTCATCCACATGATTGCTCATCTCTGAGAGAGCTTGACACAGATATGAGTACTTTGTCAAAGTGGAGCAGTGAATATTAATAAAACAAGTGGGCAACAAGAAAAACTAAATGCTCTTGGCAGCGATTTTTACGAGAATTTTAATGACAGCGTCAACGTCAACAACCCGAATACACAATTCCGTTTGAAGAAATGCGTACGATAAAACTGTGTGTCGGAGCCAGAACGGTCTGGCCAAGGCAACCAGCTGTGGCTGCTGGTCGATTCTCCTTGTCATGCGATTGTACTGTATTAAAATCTATATGTACATACATACATATGTGTGTACATAATGCCTCTTAGCGTATAACAACTCGACTTAGCCAACAAAATTAAATATTTGATTAAAATAAAAAAGTTGAAATGTGTCAAAAGGATGAGTATGATAGCGGAAGGAACGCTAGCATTGTAAGATGGCTGTTTAGGTAATGGAAAAAAGTCAGAAATTTAGTTAACTCCACATAGAACTGAACTCACCACAGAGCTGCCGAAGGCTTAACCCCGCATTCTAACTCCAGTCTGTGGAGAACCGACATCCATAAATACATATAGTATGTGCATGCCATTGAAATGGGTCAACGAAACTGAAGTGATTCACTACTCTCTGCAACGCGAGCAGTTTAATGAATGAGCAAAGAAGGTCAGGGTTGATATTGATGGTGGCACACGTTTTGACAAATCCAAACTCAGCAACGAAAAAAGAGTATAAAGTTGAAATGAAATATAGGAACTGGTAAATCATACGTAAATATTTAAGTACTTGAGCTATACATACATTCGCACTTATTTAGAACTACATTACAAATCTTTATAATATAAATATAGAAATTCGAGTATATATACGCCCTATATAGGTGTTTTAAATGTTCACCCTGTTGAAGAACGTTATAAGCCAAAGACTACAAGCAATTGTTAATCAATTCATTATAAACTCGTTAGTTAAATGCTCCACGTTTCTTCTATTGCATTTTCTTTTAATATGAAGCACTTACATGTTTCTATCACTGCGCTCCTCTCTCTGCCTCTCCTCATGCACCACCTCTAAGATAGCTTTTTCTTAACAACTTTAGAGCTTTTGCAAAATTCTATCTTCCCCGGAAAAATAATCAAATTTCGAAAAGGGAAATCGGTGCAATATAAGCTTCGGAGGAAGGCGAAGGCAGCGCGTTATAATTGCAGCGTTGCACAGCAATATCGTTAATTATTCTCTCTTCTTGTCGTTGGTGCAGTAACAGATTCAAACTTAATTGCCATTTAATTTCGAACATTCCTCTCATTTAATATTTTCTTAAGCGATTGTAAGCGAACACCCTGAGTGTTTATATAAGAAGCCGCTCTAATACAAAAACAAAGTAAGCAACTGTAGAATAGCAATAATTTAGTAATTGCGAATCTTTGCCATCGCAAAATTTTGGCTCGATGACAATAAGTTTTAGAGTTAAGTTTATTTGCATGAAATGACAAAGACTGTATTCAGAGGATGATAGTGACTTTTCGTAAAGTGATTTTACTAAAAAATACCCTTTTTTAAGATATATGTGAGAGAGAAACAGTAAGTCAAGTAATAACCAATTTCTTAGTCTCATTTTCTTCGTTATTTTATTTTTAACACGTTTTAAAATAATAAACAATTGAGATAAGCTACCATAGGAGTCCATAGTGTAATTCCTCCATCAAGAAATGACTTGCCGAATTTGAATTCGTCATAATATTTGGACATCCATATATTTATGTAGGCAGAAGCCAACAAAAAAGTTCGGTATTCAAAAGTTAATTCTGAAAGCTAATTTTTGTGAGAATAATAGAAAATAAGAAGCTAATAACATGAAGCTAAAAAATCATAATAAACCGCCTACTACTCGCCAAAAATAGCATAAACATAAATACATAGGCATAAAAGCCAGCACTTTAATTGTTTCGAGCACTTTAGGAGGCTTTAGATGTGCTCAAAACAATAAAAAACCAAAGCTACGATCTTCAGAACTACCAGAATTACTGAAGAAGCCTGCCAAAGAAGAACCGAAATCGCACAACATGATTTAGCAATTACTAAATAGCACATTAATACATATCCATGTTTTGGCATTTTATGTTATGTATTTAATATATGAATGGATTTGTTGTTGTCTTTGTAGTACTTTTCAAAAATAATAATTGCTGTTTTTTTCTCTTTTCATCAAAGTAATGAATGACTAAGCATTTTTTAGGATTAGTTTATGGAGTTAAATTGCCTATGACAGTGACTAGCAAATGTGTTCAGAAGATTTTTTTTGACTAATAAAAATAATTTCGAAGCTCCTTTAGGCAAATGACAGATGGGTAAATAAAAAAAACAACTGTTTAAAGAGCTTGTTACTTTTAAAATATAAATATGGACCAAATTAATAGAATAATAATAAGAATAGAAATGACTTGGTATATCGTATTGGGGAACTAAATATTACGATCCCTACTAAACCTGCTCCAAACAAACAGGTCTTTTTTCTTTTTTGGTTTATGAGATATTAGATTGAACACCACAAGAGCACTATGGTAATACAAAAACTTTAAGCGCTTAAAGATGTTTCGCATTGAATTTAGAAACCAACTGCAAATCGAAGCGTGACAAAAATAAATGCCTATCATGTCTTGATTTCCTGAGTAACTTTAAGCTTATGAATGAAAATTGTAACAAATTTATCAAAAGTTGTGAGAAGATGAGTTGCTAATTAAATAAAAACTCAAAGCGAATAAGACTTCAATTTTTATACGAAACATCATTAAACTAGGTTTAAAGTAAATTAAAATTACATTTGCTCCCCAGGATATCAATTCACAAATCTCTTTTCGCTTAGGTATCCACCTATATTATTCCTTACGACCACAATCCCTTTTAATTTTAATTGATGAGTTTTTAATTAATTGGCTTGTCTGCCACATTAAAGTTTCTGCTTGGAAGGTTGCCTATCCAAATATTTGAGAATATTTTTGTTCAGTCGAAAATTTTATGAATTTCTAATTAAGCGGACACGTAAAGGTAAATAGTGCACTATTTTTTGATAGTGTAGTTACCCACGTCATTCACTGACATAAGCTCCACTTCTACGATAATTGCTCACTCTTCACTTTTACCTTACTGTTGGAATATCCACTAATTAATTTCAATAAGGAGAATATCAAAAAAACTAACCGAAGAAAGTTTGAATTTAATTTTTAATATTAATTATTTAATTATTAATGAGCTTGGTAGTAAAAAAATCAAAGTAAGAACAAAGCCAACTGGACTTTGAATACACAAATTACCTGAGATGAGAAAAGGTAAAGATCGATATTAATATTTCTTTCACTAAAAGCAACAATTTTATACTAAAAAGCTTTACAAATCATTCATTTCTCCATTAGTGAGTCCATACTGCTCTGTTTCATTGAGTAATTCCGTTGTTCGGTAATTTTGAATTGTAACAAAACCACCAAGTAAGTAGCCATGAATGAAGTATTCTGCAAAATATAAATTTCGTCCATTAAGTTTATCTTTCAAGAAGAAAAAATATATACTCAACGTACTGACGTGATTAGTTCTCTGTTAATATTAGCATAACCAATTCATTATCGGCGGATTCTTTGATATAGCCATTAGAAACATTTCCACCTCTTTTTGAGTAGCGCTATCCACAGCCGTCAGATCCACATTCAAGAGCTTCGTTTGAAAATCCAAACCGACACTCTGTGTGGCATAATGCGCCTCATTGCAAATGATATAGAGCAGGCTCATGCAATAGAAAACGATAACGAAGAGACCAACTTCCTTCTACGTAGCACCATGATCCATAATCTCACTCAGTAAACCATAAGTTGCAATGATGGTTTTGAAGAAAACTACCAGACAGTATATGCCATACATATTGGATAGGCGCGACCTGGAAAAGAGAGTGTAATGTTAAACCAATCGATCAAAACTGATGGGTTGCCCTATTGGGATGCATCCGTTCCTTACTTCAGTGTTTCGGATAAGAATTGAAATCTTGATTTGATGTTTATGAATAAGATCTTTCACAGGGGTAGACCACGTATTTGCAGATATTGTGAATATCACTTCGTCTACTTTACCTAGTTGCTGCATCATGTGACTTAAATCTACCCAAAGATAACGATATTCGGTGAGCTTCTTCGCTGGTTTATCACCCATCATTGTTAATTCCAGCGAGGCGGATAGAGCGCGACTAGCGGTACCAAAAGCTGTGCAGTTAATATACCTATAGAGTGAACATGCAATGACTAATCTCAAGGAGAAGACAAGCTTAACTTACCACAAGCTGCAGAAACCGTTTAGCATAGCAATAATCGATAGTATGCGAAAGTGTACCACAACTTGAAATCGGGCTGCAAATAGTATTGCGACAAATTGATCGCAATACTCACACCCCACGAGAAGAAACACAAGCTCCAGGTCAAGAACTTCAATTGATAATTCGTCCACATATTCTTGAAGATCGCTACCTGTGGACCATGGCGCCAACTTGCAACTGGCAAAAGGAAATTCGTAAACAATAAACATATGAAGATCACGTTGTAGATTGCTTCGTCAAAGCGACGATCGGAATCGTTGAGAAATGTGTTCACGCGCTCACGCAACACCAATATCACTATCGTAGTTTGCATCGAGAAAACGCATATAGCCCAAAAGACCTGCTTCGATGTCCATGAGTAGCCGGTGCGTGGCAAACCAGGCTTCTGCGGATTTCGATGTATTGGCATAACGCCCATTATCTGGAAAAGCACCAGCAGACTTTTAGTGGTATGATAGAAGGAATCGTGCTTATCCAGCAGCACTGTTTCGTCGATATCCTCGAACTTACGCACAAATAGGTCAGTGCTGATTGTATTGTTTTCGGCGAGTATTTCCAGTTTTTCGCGGTAGAGCAGCTCATCCTCGAGGAATTTACGTTGATTGGGATTCAGCACTGGCGTGATCTTCATCGGTGGCGAGTCTTTGCGAGTCGCTATTGTCCAGTAAGCCATGCTTAGGTGTATAAGCGAAGTAGACGCAAAAAGCAGAAAGTAGGAGGCTTAAAATATTTTCGACTTGAGCGTTTTACACTGCATTTTATACTTCATACGAATAATATATATTTTCTTATTACCTTAAGTTACTTAATTATTTACACACAGCAAACATATTTTTATTGTATAAGTTTACTTTTCGTTTACTTTATTGAGTGATAAAGTTCGATTGTTTTGCCAAAGTTTAATTTTCTAAGTCAACACTTTGCAGAATGAAATACTGGTGGTAGTAAATTAATGTTAGGCTCATCCTGTACTACTATCAAAGTTCGTAGTCGTTATTCGACAGAAAAAAATTTCAAATCCCTTCTGTAGAAAGTAGTAAGAATAGGAATAAAATTAAGATAGAACTACAGCGTACTTATTAAAGTTATATTCTAAATTGTCTGAAGAATCCCTTTCCATAATGTGTTATGGTTGCAGAAACAAAACTAACCTTGCTTTGTATCTAGACAAGCATATAGATAGTTGCTTCATCATTCAGACCGAAAAAATAGACTTCTCAAACACAAGATTTTTTTTCTAGTCGTATATAAGTATATATGGGTGCATTCAGAAACCACATTTTAAAGATTATAAATTTCGAGAAAAGTTAACATAGATATGTTCATATTTATTCGATATAGTCTCTCTATATTTCATGTACACTGTTCACTCTTATTCTCACTAAAGCTGAAGTGAATGTCACCAGATATATCAGTTGTTTAGACAACATATCTGTTAAAACTAGCGAGCGCATGCTGGGAAATACCTCCAACTTTAAATTAAATCACCAGTGTTGTGGAATGCTGCCGCTCTTGAAGTATAGGTAATCATATTTAACTTTACGAGGGCAGTAAGATAAATGTTTGAATTTCAGAAAGCTTAATATGCTAACGTACATTATGTCTTTCTTAGTGTTCTTAGGAAGAAACTATAGCTGAAGTCAAGATATAATGTGATTGATGCTATCTTAACTCCGAAGCATTAATTACCGAACGTGGTATGGTTTTCTAGGACCTTGATATTGTTGAATTATGATATTCAACGTCCACTGAGTGAATACTTACTCAAAAGAATTAGATTATATAAGGACATTCGACCGATATTATTTCCTATATGTTGCAGCCAGGGTTCTCATTTATTACTCCGTAGCAGCAAAATTTCTAGAATTATTGCTATGCTATCGCTACCGCTCTCTCTTTGTCAAGAGCCACAGCATAGCCTTAGCATAACAATGTAAAAGTATGTGATCCAATCTTCTCCGAGTTTTGTTAGGTAAAAACTATAGCTGGAGCGGGAGCAAAAAATTAAATTCTGCGCTATGCTCTGGCGTAGAGGTAGCAAAAAATTGGTAGCGGTAGCACAGCAGAGCTAATGAAATTTTTCATGTGCTACAGCTCTCGCATGTGTTTGTTGTTTTTTTTTCTTTTTTGCTGTTTTCCGTCATCTACAAGTATGTATATCATCTATTCCAAATGTATTACAATACTAAATTACTATGAATTTTATGCTCTGTGCAATGCTTCGAAAAGATTTCTGAAGAAAAATCTTTATCTAGACAATATTTGTATGCATTTCTGATGTGCACCACAAAACGAATGGCGCACGTTAGTTATACCTGCATATTGCAGTGCCTTAATGCATATGGGACATATCGCACTCATGCGTGACAGCTCGCATTATTAATAAGAAATCTCTACGCCTGTTGCATGGACTTCTAGGGAGAGAAGGAAAAGGAACGAAAGGAAGGAAGAAAAACTGAGATTGCACAAAACTAAAGCAACAATGGGTACTAGAAACGGTTGTTACGTAAAAATAACGGTGAAGATTATAGCCTGTATGATTTAATCTTCTTGCAGTGTGAGTACGGTTGCGTCTAATCTCTGACATTTGAATAATTTAAATAATTAATTTAACTTGTCTGGTTAAGATAATAAAATAGTATTATTAAATATGAAATAGTTTTCACACATGACCTTGCCAAACTCTAAGGAAATAGTCCCGCTTTCCCGTAACTTTTCTTCAAATTTGCTGGTTTGTGATGTTTTTTCGTTCCAGAAACTCGATCTACCCATGTACTCTTATGTTGATTGGGGTCATGCAAATAAATTCACTGCCGGCCGAGAACTATAAAATGTGTAATAGAAATGTGTCAAACGGTGGCATTGTCCAACACGGTCCCTGTCGGATTAACGCTCTGTATTTCATGCCTTTCGGTTAATTTCAAATCGGAAATTAATAGACCCACACCTTTAAAATCCAACTCTCTAAAATATTTGTCTGAAAATCATGCCTCCGGATCGAGAAGCGTAGATCCGACTACTCGTATAATAGTTTTATAAGGACCTTGTAAACTAGTAAGAAAGTATTACATACATAACATACACTAGCGTCGAAAAAAAAATATTTTCTCAGGTGTCGAAAGCAAGTCCTCTCGGCTTTCCAAAAATTTGATAGCCCAATGAAGAGCTTCTCAACACCAGCGGCAACAATCACCTGGTATGATACTTGCGCTTCACTGCTGCAACAAAATAACTGCCAGCTATTTGCACGCGTGCAACCGATCACCTGAGGCAAAGAGAAGCTTTGTCATGAATCGAGGAGCATGAGGCCTTTTGCACCCGTCAATAGCGCCATACCTAGCATTGATGCCTTTCGCGCGGAGTTATGCAAACTGTGACAGCCGCGCAAAAACAGAAAAGCCAAAGGCAATAACAAAAACAAAGGCAAAGAACGCCGAAAATGCAATGCCATGACCAGCTAGCAGCAACTGACGTGTGAAGTGTGGGGGCGTTTTAGAAACCACTCCAGCAATCGAGAAGCGAAAAAGTAGTCGCCGATGGCGTAATTTTTGAAAACAGTGTTACAACCATGGGAATGAGTGGAGATTCGCTTCTACTAACAGGTTTTTGTTGTAAATACTTGAGACAACAATAAACAACGGGTTAGATACTCTTTTCTTGTATTCTCGCAATGCACCGCAATAAAAACAACACAAACGCCAACTGTCAAAGGCGTCAATGCAATCACAACACAACAGCTGTTGTTGCCGACAATCCCTGGTAGATGCCACAACGCTGAGGCATGGCGACACGCACGGCGTTTGATGGTATGACACGAAAAGTGTTAACAGATGTTGCTGTTTTTTCGCAAGACAAAAACAAAATTGCTTGGATGGCTATGTGGCAAGCACTCACCCAACCAACTTAAAGTGAAGATGCGCTCTCTCCATAGCCGCTGATGACGTCACATTTGCAGAGTAAATGTACTGTAACACTAAAATGGGTGAATGGTTGTTGTTGTCCTGCTCGTCTGTCTGTTGCGCTTGCGCAATCATCGCTGTCAGCGGCAGCATCTTCGGGTTAAGGGGTTATATACAGTTAGAATTTTCAAAAAATCAATTTTTTTAATTTCATTTTCTTAATGTACATTTATTTAAGAATACACACAGAAAATTTCATATCGTTCCGGTGAATATTTTCAAAGTTACAAGCAAATTTGAAAAGGCGTTTCAGAGTGCTTGGAAGTACAAGGTCCGAGCGGCAGCGCGTTTTTCTCAAAATGGTGTTTTCAAAGTCGGTGACCAACATTACTCGAAAACGGCTAGACCGATTAGTCTCAACCACGACCTTCTTAAATATATTTTTTAGTAATTAATCGCAGATTTTTTCTCTCCGATAAATATTTTATTTTTTATAAACAATTTAAGGCCGAAACTTCGGTGAAGAATCGATTTTTTTTTTTTTTTGAAAAAACAAAAAATTGTATTTTGCTTATTCCTTCGATTAATCACTAGATGTAACATTATTTTAACGAAATCTGTTTGGTTTTTTAATTTCAAATGATCCAGTTCCGAGATATAGTGGTCACCGCAAAACGTCTTTTTTGAGAGGAGCTCAATTGTAAAGTGTTGTTGAAGTGACAATATTGCAAATTGGGAGAGAGAGAGAAATAAATAGACATTTTCACACAGTTAATTTACTCACTGATTTGCAGAGTTTTGGTAAGAAACATGTGCTAAGAAAATGCAATTTTAATTGCATAGGTCGAATTGGTGATTAAGAAATATATCTGTCTTAAAAACACCTTCTTTTCTTCTTAGTTTGTCTGACCCAGATCATTATGTAGACCTGACTGTTGAAGAAATTAAAATATAATAACCAATATTTAAATACTAATATTACAAACACAATTATAATTACTAACATCATGTCATTAACATTATCATTACTAATGCAATACCTTTACAGATAATAATATGAAAAGTATTACAAATAGGTATACCATCATCTAATCATCATATCAAGACTTCTAATCTAAAAATATTTTAACCAAAAGAGAAGAACATTTATGGTATTTTTTCAAATTTGAGATTTATGCTCCTCTTTCAATTTGTGGCTAACAAGAATCGTTTAAATTAATCTAAAAAATATTTTCCCCATTTATCAAATGTATTAATAAAATTATGCACACGAATAAATCCACAAAAATTTGTAAATATAAAGTTTAAGAGGCCCGGAAGTAGAAACAATTATAAAGACTATTATACAACGCTGTGGAAAAATAAGGATGCGCGCTCTAGTGAAAATTTGTGTCAAATTCTATTTGCGAAAATAGTATTAAAAACTTTGACACATAGAATATTGCACCAAGCCATAGTGGCACAACCACCACTTGAACACAGCGCCACCAAAAGCGAGTGAAAAAATGTTATTTCATGAACAACAAATTACAAAAAAAGAAAAACTAGTAAAATACTTCACATAACAACGGCGGCTGCATGCAACCAGTACACCGATGCAATTTTTACTATAAATTTTACAAATACATATGAACTTACTTAGCATGTGAATGAGGCGTGTGCGTGTGTAAGGAATTTTACTACGCGAACTTAAAAAAAAAAAAAACAATTTTTGCGTGAAAATTTGCACAAAAACAATTTAAAAGTACACAACAACAAATATAAATGAAAGGCATACCATGGATATGGTGAAATTCCTACAGTAACATGTTGCAAGCGTGATCCAAATAAAAGCAACAATTTTTATATTTATTTTATAAATATTTTAAAGCTGCCGAAATTCTGAATATATTTTGCATGTAAAAATGGCAAACCAAATCCCGCTATATCCCCAGAGTATTATGTTTGATATTTCAATGAAAGATTTAAAATAAATAAGTATTGGATATTTACTACTGTTCCAAACAAAATTTAACCCGTTATATTCATTATAATGCTTTTAGTTGCCCTTTTATCTAGAATAATCCATGGAACAAATGGAGGCTACGCAATTACATACATACATATAAATCAATATAGCGAGTTCTAGTTTTGATATACTTAAGACGATTTCTATAAAAATTGGTCAACACTGAACTGAAAAAACTAGATCGACCCAGAGTTACGTAAGCTCGAAAATTAGCGACCTACTTCACAGCAACAATATAGATCCAGACAATTACCGATCAACAATAGCCGCTCAGCGAGCATAGCACTGCTATTAAAATGGAAAACACGTTCGAAATGTCTACGAACCATGATGAATTAATTGGCAGCAAGTGAATTTGTCTGCGCTTCAGCTGTCAGATTGTAGGGCAGCAAGCGACCGTTGTTGAAGAGCACAAAACCAGTCGCGAGCATTGATTAAGTTGCACCAACCAAACGAGCGCCGCTTTTAAGCCATATCTAAATAGTTGAAAGCAACTTTTACTGGCTTTTAAGAGTCTAACTGGACTTGAATGTGCTACTTGGTGCTTTTAATTAGTTTAAATTGAATGTAATGCGGCATGTAAAGAGCGCAACAAATACAAGCGCGCATGAAATTACTTCATTTGCAAATGCAAGCAGACAAAAAAGACAAAAATAATATGCACTTCACTCCAGAAATCCACTTTTAACTATTTAACTATTCTTTTTTCTCTGCTTCATCTTCACTTTGTCGCCCGAACGCACAAATTAGCGCTTGTTGCACTTGGTAATTAAAAATATCGCCAGAGGTTGATATCTCCACATCCTAATATGGTTTAATGGAATTTTGAAAAGTTGTGGGAAGATTGACGGTGACAGATAAAAGCGGTCGGTGTTGTCGCGATGATGGTTCCTCATTGTTCCTCAACAATTTCTTTGCATTCTAATGGTCACTGTTCTTATGTATGTAAGAGTTCGAGTATGCAAAATAAATCTTCTCATTTACATTTCGTATTTTGCACTATACATATACAAATATTAGCATATAAAGGGTGATTTTTTAAGAGCTTGATAACTTTTTAAAAAAAAAAAACGCATAAAATTTGCAAAATCTCATCGGTTCTTTATTTGAAACGTTAGATTGGTTCATGACATTTACTTTTTGAAGATAATTTCATTTAAATGTTGACCGCGGCTGCGTCTTAGGTGGTCCATTCGGAAAGTCCAATTTTGGGCAACTTTTTCGAGCATTTCGGCCGGAATAGCCCGAATTTCTTCGGAAATGTTGTCTTCCAAAGCTGGAATAGTTGCTGGCTTATTTCTGTAGACTTTAGACTTGACGTAGCCCCACAAAAAATAGTCTAAAGGCGTTAAATCGCATGATCTTGGTGGCCAACTTACGGGTCCATTTCTTGAGATGAATTGTTCTCCGAAGTTTTCCCTCAAAATGGCCATAGAATCGCGAGCTGTGTGGCATGTAGCGCCATCTTGTTGAAACCACATGTCAACCAAGTTCAGTTCTTCCATTTTTGGCAACAAAAAGTTTGTTAGCATCGAACGATAGCGATCGCCATTCACCGTAACGTTGCGTCCAACAGCATCTTTGAAAAAATACGGTCCAATGATTCCACCAGCGTACAAACCACACCAAACAGTGCATTTTTCGGGATGCATGGGCAGTTCTTGAACGGCTTCTGGTTGCTCTTCACCCCAAATGCGGCAATTTTGCTTATTTACGTAGCCATTCAACCAGAAATGAGCCTCATCGCTGAACAAAATTTGTCGATAAAAAAGCGGATTTCACATTTCGAACCGAACACTGATTTTGGTAATAAAATTCAATGATTTGCAAGCGTTGCTCGTTAGTAAGTCTATTCATGATGAAATGTCAAAGCATACTGAGCATCTTTCTCTTTGACACCATGTCTGAAATCCCACGTGATCTGTCAAATACTAATGCATGAAAATCCTAACCTCAAAAAAATCACCCGTTAAATCAAGCGTACGACTGGTTTGCATAGCAGCGCACATAAGCGCATTGCATTGCAAATAATCGATTGCAAACAGGTTCCAATTGGTTGCTGCAACACCAAGTTTGAAGCTTACTGCAAAGGCATAAGAGATGCCAAAAAGCCAGAGTCAAACTTTACTTGTAAAGTTGCAAGCAACATATCGTTGCAGCACAAACGCATTACTTACTTTTCGTATAGCTTATACTGTAGTTGTTGTTGTTGTAGCCATATTTTCAAGTTTATGATGTCACGCTGACAGGTAGCCGAACAGCATTGAACACGACTCGTTTCGGCGTAATGCGGTCAGGCGCCTAATTGGATTGCTTGGTCTTGAAATTGCTTTGCCTATTGCATTTTCATAGTTGAATTTATGGTCCAACGTTGGCGACTGCTGCACGCTTAGCCGTTAAACGAGTGTGGTTTTATTTTCCAACTCAATCAATTGCACGTGTTTTTTTCTTCACCAACTCATTCATTCACTTCAGTGGCTAGCAACTTTTTATTGCGTTTTCTCTTTTAAATTCCTGCTTCTGGTCTGCTTACATGCGTCTCTAATGCATTTATGAAGATTTCATTCTCAAAGCACCGCCATCGAACGAAAATTGCTGACAGTGACAGGTTATAATGTATGTAGCGCTGTTGCTGTGATACTTTGGTGTTCCTGGCATTAGTGCTTTTAGCTTAAGTAAAGTTGCAGCTGGTCAACGCCTAGTAGATGGCCTGCTTTTAAGCTAATAAATGGTGTCTAAAAGGTTTTTAACCCGCTGCTTACAAGTTTGAAATTTTTCTATTAGTACTAGGAGCACAAATCCCGTGTAATATTGGGAATCCCGATCAAGGTAAATACATCTACACTCTTATTGCTGGGTTGCAACATAAATAAATAAACTTTTGCTTTTGGAAAAAAATAGTATTGATAAAGTTTTCCAACTGGAGTCAATTCGAAGGATATAGTCCGCTTGAACATAAAACAATGAAGTCTTAGTGGACATTTCGGAAAGAAGAGACTATGGATCTTTAATACAATCTTTCACGAAACAAGTTTCAGTAAAAAGAATTAGCGGTTGATTGGTTGAGCTACTCGCTGCTAGTCGAATACTGAAATAATCGCTAATATCTATTTGTCAATGATCTGAAACCCCGATAACACCTCGAGATCCCGATCGTTAGCACTAAACATTTTAATAATCATAACAGGCACCCGTCTACCATTCATTCTCTTTGGTATTTATAGTAAAATATAGTTTATTCCTTGACTTGCTCTTCTGTGGTTGGTTAGCTTTCATTGTCAATGTATGAATGTTGTTTCTGTTATCGTTGTTGTTATTGCAACTATCAGCTTAACATCTTTATTTGCAGCTCTTGCAGCTGCTGCTGTTCCAATTTCTGACAGTCTTAATCCTGGCGCAACGAATCGGAAAATTATTAAGATGAGCGCGCAAAGAAGATAATAAGCAAACCGCAATTTGTTCTCATTTCATAACTCAAAGGCAATTTCCCACCGATGCAAAGTTGCATGACCTGGTGAGGTAAGGAAGATGGAGAACTTGATGGATAAAAGAGTTTTATTTATATATACATTTTTGGTAATAATCATCCATCTTTTTGTCAGTTAGGTTACAATTTTACAGATTTTATTTCAGCTTGGTCTAACTTCAACCTCAGTTTTCTTATTTTAAAGAAACGTGGAAGCCGGATTGCATAGAAAATCTTGGAAATTGAACCGCAAGACTTATCCTAAATATATGCAAACAATTAAACTCGCATCACAGACAAACATCCAGGTATCATCGAACATAAAATAAAATTTAGTGATTCGGTGCAATTGTGCACAAAATGTTGCTATTTAATTTCTTTGTTCGCACTAAAAGTAGTAACTTTGACTTGGAAGAAATCCAATGCTTTGAGTGGCTGCATTATATCTTGTTTTCCCATTTTCTTTCTTTTGCATCTCTTTTACTCTCGCCTAACTAAACAAGCCTACAATTCTCAACGGATTTAAAGGAATCGCTGTGATTTATAGGGCTGTCTCTTGTTTGTAATGGTTTGACGATTGTTATTTTCGCAGTAGCAGTGTTCAACTCTTTTGTGCGGTCTCTAAAGAGAATTGGGCATCAAAAGTTAGAAAATTCGGAAATCATGTTGAAAGTATGACAAATTAAATAAAGAAATTGAAGGACATGCGTAACAAAAGTAGGTGATTGCAAAACAAAACGAATTCAATAAAAAAATATTGTTTTCTTTATGGCTAGTTATGTTCTCTTTAGCGGATCAAAGATATCTAAAAGTTTCATAAACGTCGGTTTCTTCTTTGTAAGAGTGATTCGGTATACAATCAGTTCCTCAGTGCACCATATTAAGCTTTACTCGGAACCAGACACTTTTAACATTGGTTCAATGAAAAAATAGTTTTCTCAAATCAGTTTAAAAAGGTAATTAAGAAAACGAAATTTCGTTTTTTTTATAATTTTAAGTGAAAATTGTAAATTAATTTTAAAAAAACTATAAAAAAGTTTTATGTCTACATTTCCACTACTGTGACTGTCGAAATCGTTGCCTGAGGTCATCTAGCGTCTGCAAACCAAAGCGTCAAAGCCATCTTCATATTATTTAGCTTTATCAAAATTGTAATTTAATTTTTAAAAAACTATAAAAAAGTTTTATGTCTACATTTCCACTACTGTGACTGTCGAAATCGTTGCCTGAGGTCATCTAGCGTCTGCAAACCAAAGCGTCAAAGCCATCTTCATATTATTTAGCTTTATCAGCTTTAAAATTAAATACTATTAATAAAAATACCGTCAGCTGCTACCCAGCTTGTCTGGAAACCATATTTAACAGCTGCGATATTAGCTCCCAGCAACAAAGCTATGGTGACCGGCAATTGCAGGCAGTAAAATGCTGTTGCAAGTGGTATGAAAAGTTTGCGTTGCGCATGTTCACTCGCATACATATAAAAACTTTATTTAATGTTTGTGTGTGTACATATAATAAAACTATGTACTCGTATAAGTGTTGAAGAATAATTTATACTGAATTTGCAGTTTTTTGTAAAGTTCGTTTCATAGTTTTAAATTAATTAATTTTATATAGCGAATGCTATTAAGCGAGCTTTCCAACACTTTGGTCATAAACGAACGCGCCTCTATGTAGAAGAACGTGTTCATTTATGCAACCCTGTTTATGTTGCTGCCAACAACAAGTTGCATAAAAATATTATGAGGTAATTAAATTAAGTATAATATAATATAATATAAATGTTTACACACTTTTTTAATTGCTTACAAATTTGCTAATTATGACTCAAAACAATAATGTTATTTAGGGTTAACGAAAAATAATGTAAGAGAAAAAAATTGTTTACATAAACCTGAACTGAGTCGAAGTGAAGTGGAGACATAAAATTGTTGTATACAACTTAGACATTTCAGGACTTTTAGCAAACTAGCATACAGTCAAATCCGAAAGACTCCGAGCTCATTATAAAACAATTCAACACATTTGTTGTTTGTATTTGCTTTTGGTTAAGAGATGGGCTTCTTGGAGTTTAGTTTTTATTGAATTGTCCAATATTTCATAAACACAGTTTCCAAATCAAAGTTTTTCCTGGATATTTTTTATTTAGCAGTTTATTAAATAAATATTGCTATAATATATCAAATTAGCAAACAGCAGCCAAAATAACAAATCATGACACAAGTGGACAATATCGATATTTTGAAACTTTACAAGAATCATTGCAACGCCTATAAAATCTACGCCGTTTGGCTCAAACTAACTAGAAAATTGTTTCAATAATTCAAAGCTAAAACGGAAAGCAGCTGGCAAGGAATAAGCGCACGAAGAAAGCAAATACTAAATCCCAAAAAAAACCAGATAAACTCGAAAACCAAAAACAATAGCAAAGCAAAACAAATTTGTGTATATATAAATACAGTATTAGACAGTACGAATATTTAACCGAAATATTTACCCAGCAATAATTGTTAGTATTGTTAGTACGTTTCTTGTATTGGAGAAATTTGGTTACATTGATCTAATAGCATAGATCTTAATACATTTGGATGAGTTTTAATTATTAACAATGATATGCCTAGTGTTGATGTAATCATTGTGCAATCTCAGACCAACACTCAAAGAATATCTGACATTTAGGTGGGAACCGAATGTTCTCCATCCGGATCAGCATCTGTTCTTGGAATTGAATATGAATTCAGCTTTTCACATAAACTTTGACTTCATAGTTTCATGCTGTCGCTGTCAGAAAATCTTCGGAAAGACTCAAATGTGAAACTTTTTTTTTTAGATATCTAAAACTGTTCAAAGGACAATTGGTTTAAATACGGCAATTAGGCTGGAATATAAATGTTATTCTTTATTTACCTATTTTAATATTAAAAAAGGAGTTTCCTCCACAAAAAAGTTAAAAATTGAGAATACAAATTTCGAAAAACACTAGAAATTTCATGCTCTTCACTTAAGACTAACAATTATCGATACATCAGCTCGACTTTGTGCAACATAAGGTTTTCTCGCTCCGTTTTGCAGTTCCTCGTTAACGGAAACTTTCTAAATGCTTCCGGAAGTCCCATTATTGAACGAATGAAGAAATACACATTTGTGACTGCAACGAACATCAAGTAACTGTCAACTTTTGGCAAAGCTATCAAGGAATAAACTCTAAGCCGAACAAGAGAAGGTGGTGTCCTCCCGAATGACTAAACGGGCTGATGTGAAGTAAAACAAGAAGTTTCATTGTTTTATTTAAGCGGCAGTTGACGAAGTTTCTCCGGTTGAAATTAGGAATGAAACAAAAAAGTAAGGGATTTATTTTACACAACGACGGAAAGTCCAAAATACAAAAAAAAACAAAGCGAAGGAAAACGAAATTAAGTAAATCTTCAAACTCATTCGCTGGCAGCTTTATTGCGCCTGGAGATGAACAGCACTGGCACTGGCTTTGCCGCATTAAAAGCGGAACCCAAGCAACTCGGAAAAGTGCCAAAACTAAGTGAAAAATAATAGACGTCGCATTAAAGTAGCTCAGCTGTAGACAGTAGCTGCTTGAAAGAATCGCACAGAGTTTCATTAAGTTTGTGCTGGGCAAAGCATATTAAATAGGAAAGTTTGCAAATTAAAATAGTGCAAATGAAAAGCAAGGCATAATGAGTATCTTAGTAGAAAATGAAGAGGGGGGAGTTATAATTTAATTTATTGGAATACTGCAGTTATATTTAACTCTAAATTCTCGTAATATTTTTGTTTTCAACTTTTACATCATCAATCAGTCCAGGCAAGGGCTTACAACTTGGTAGCCTTCCTCAAAACTATTTTAGAGATGTAGTATTTAGTACCGCCATATTTGCCGCTCTTAAACCAAAGGAATATACGGATAATGTAACTGAGAGTTGCCAAATAAATCTGAATTCGTTTGGAATCATAATCTTCCTATGAAAGTACTGTCACGAAATCGTAAGACGAAGAGCTCTCTTTTCGAGTCATAAAAAAGCAGTATCTCTTGGCTTGTACCAATCATCCCCGGACTTATTTTCTCAATTCCTAAACTCAACTAATCTTATGCTGAAGTAGTTTATTCCATAATGAAATACAGTGCGTATACGTAACTTTTAAGAATTCATAAGAGCCAATTTGTTTCACTAAATTTTCAATGCTAGAAAAAATAAAAAAATCGAATAAAAATACTTTAAACTGCAATTGAAATAGTTTTCCAAACGCTTGCATATGGAATTTTTATTTTATAATTTGTATAATATTTTTTTAGGAAGGAATTGGAAGCGATCCAACATCGCACAGTTTGCACAATCAGCGAACTACGAATGCGCACGACACGAAATAAATTTTATTGCTCTGCAGTGTGAAATGTCAAATTGAATTTGTGATTGCCTGCCGAGATTGGTTTGATTAAATTCGTAAAGTGACCCAAAATAAAAAAGAAATAGAAGAGCTGAAAAGGATTTATACAGCACAAGTGGCAGACGTTAATATCGCTAAGCAAAATACATGTATCATTACAAAAACTTAAGTAAAAAGCGTCGTTCACACTTTGCCAAAAAATAAATCATAAAAGCATAATAAAAAAACCACAAATTTACAGCTTCATAGTTTTACCCCGTGCATTCACATTCTTATTTTCAAAATATTTTATTTCATTTGTCGCTTTAGATTTATTTCACTCACGATTGAGTGGTATTTACAGTATGCGTTAAAAATATGTTGCTCCAAATTTACATATTTCGCATTGAAAATGTAAAGTTCACGAAAGTGGAAAATTGAATTGCATACCAATGCAAAAACAATGATTGAGAAACATATGTATGTTCTTCTTAAATGGAAATGAGGAAATTTTGTGTTCGATGCTTTTGAATTCAGTTGATTGAAAATAAGTTTTTCACGGCATATTTGGTTAAGGTTAGGAATTGAAGTAAAAATAGCTCAGATGGAAATGAATCCGTATGACTCTATATTCATATTAAGAAAAGCGGTAGAGGGAAATAAAAGAAGAAGCTGCGAGTGCTGTTTTTAACTCTTAGTTCAACAAGTATAGTTAACACAACATAGAAAGTAATTTGGTACTTTAAAAATAAAAGTTATCACTCCTATGTTTCTTACTTTCCAATCATTCATTCATTCATCGATGTTTCTCAAGGAATCCGTTACTTTTGACTGTACTATTAATGGATTCTTAAGTAGTTTCACATGCTCTCAACATTCACACTTTGAACTCTCAACCAACCATGTTTCCCCGTTTACATGTCAATTTGTATTTCTTGATAGATATGTTGCTTCAACATTGGCAACATGACGCGAACGCAATTTTCAGTTCACGCTGGCTATGTCAGGAGCAAGGCAAGTTAAAAATTAAATTTTTATTGTTGTTGTTACTCGCCATGATGTGGCAAGTCGTACATATCAGAATGTTAACTGTCAATTTGTTTGCAACATGTGGCAGCAAGGTTGTTGCCATTTATCGCAACATTTTAGTACTTGGTGCACACACAACAGCACCCATACACACTAGAATTTATTTGTTTGTTTTGCTTTTATTAGTTGCATCAATTCCTGCACATACAGTAAAAACGTGAATTAAAATTTCCCTCTGGGAGCCGTAGGTGTAGCAGGAATGAGGAAGTGTGCTCTTGGCTGCAAACAACAAGCAACAACACCAGCGGCACAGCATTACAAAGTGCACCGACACCAACTTATGTTGCATGCATCGTGAAACACACGACTGCGACTGCCATCAGCAATGGAATGGAGTGATCCTATACAGGCAGTGGCAACAACATTTTGCACGGCGTCGAGAATTGCGTGTTTGTCACAAACGATGGCAAAGAGAAGAAATAAAAACTAAAATTGAATAAAGCAAATCGTAATATAGCTTCCTTCCACCCATGTGTACTGGCTTTGACATCGTAAAGTAACCGGTTACGACCGTTGCGGCTAGTGGCCCTGGGTCATTGAGTTTCGTTTTGGTGGAAATTGTATTCCCCTTTATATTTACATATATATTATATTATACAGTGGAACTTCCATAACTCGAACTTTTGAATTGGAAATAGAAGTAAAATTTCATACAAATTTCCTTCCATAAATAGAACTTTTCGACCAGGACATAATAAACAAGTAAGGAAAGGCTAAGATAAGCTAAGTTTACACTCTCGCAATTTATTTAGAGATTTACCTATATTTTCGTTGAAAAATTACCCTTAGGCACTGAGTTCTTCATGTTTGATATCAGGGGCCTTGAAAAGTCATGGTTCGATTTTGACAATATTTCCACATGTGCTGTCACAGCTGAAATACAGTAATTGTGTAAAGTTTTATTCCGCTATCTTTATCGGTTCCTTATGTATACATTATAAAGTGAACGAATCAGAAGGATTCAAAGTTGAGTTATATGGGAAGTAGGCGTAGTTGTGAAACGATTTCACTTCTCGCCTTTCGTCATCAGGGTGTCAAGAAAATATTATATACCGAATTTCATTGAAATCTGTCGAGTAGTTCATGAGATATAGTTTTTGACCCATAAGTGGGCGACGCCACGCCCATTTTCCATTTTGTAAAAAAATCTCAGTGCAGCTTCCTTCTGCCATTTCTTATGTAAAATTTGTTGTTTCTGACGTTTCTCGTTAGTGAGTTAACGCAGTTTTAGTCATTTTTATACTCTCGCAACAAATGTTGCTACCTTTGTATTGGAGGTGGGCGTGTTTATTATCCGATTTCTTTAATTTTTGGACGGTATAAGGAAACGGCTAAAAGAAACGACTGCAAAAAGTTTTGTTTATATAGCTTTATTGGTTTGCAAGATATATACAAAAAACCTATTTGGAGGCGGGGTCACGCCCAGTTTTCTAAAAAAATTACATTAAAATGTGTCCCTCCCTAATAAATAAATATTATTTTCATAACTTTATTTATGGCTTAGTTATAGCTCTTTATGTGTTTTTGGTTATCGCCATTTTGTGGGCGTGGCAGTGGTCCGATTCCGCCCATCTTCGAACTTAACCTTCTTATGGTGCCAAGGAACACGTGTTCCAAGTTTCATTAAGATATCACAATTTTTACTCAAGTTACAGCTTGCACGGACGGACAGACGGACAGACAGACATCCGGATTTGAACTTTACTCGTCACCCTGATCACTTTGGTATATATAACCCTATATCTAACTCGTTTAGTTTTAGGACTTACAAACAACCGTTATGTGGACAAAACTATAATACTCTCTTAGCAACTTTTGTTGCGAGAGTATAAAAATTTAAAACTTGACTATCGAGGTAGAATTTTAAAAGAGTCTTTCTATATCTTACGGAGGCGAACAAAATATATGATATTACACTTATAGATTGCATAAATCATGTAATATGGGCATGGGCTACAGACGTCAAGAAACAAACAACAGCAAACTGCAACAAACAAAATTACAGAATACATGTTTTAATGTATTTGCATAAAACTGTATGCGAAGTAAATAAATAAAACTGTGTATAATTCTATATTTATATAGTTTTTTGAAAAAATGTATGCTTTAATAAAAATTCTATAACTCGAAGTCTCTCTAACTCGAAGTTTTCTTGAGGATTATGGTGATTCGAGTTAGAAAAGTTCCTCTGTATTATTATCAGAAATCTGATTCTACTCGTACCAGAGTGCTATTTCATGCCTATTGGCAGCAATGTATTTCTTTTCGCTAGATGTTAGTATAAAATCGTGCTGAACGCCAGCTTTTCATGGTTAGTTCATAATTGCTGGCATCAATACGCAGCACCTTCAACCATACTATTTCGGCTATTTGCTAACTCTACCATTCGATAGATCCGAAGTTTATCGCCACGACCTGCAATAACGTTGGGCTGAAGGAATGGACATTGTTATGTTTTGCAAGTCGGTGAATTTACAAGCGTGCAATGCAAATTGATTTCCCGAACATATTATTCCCTAGTACACACAAGCCATGCTACGACAAGCAGCTAACGCGCCGACGCGTAGGTTAAGTCTCTTCGTGGCGTTGTGGCAGTGCGTGCAACAAAGTCAAAGCGTTCTACTTGCAATCAGCATCAAGTTAGTTGCAATCGAGTCCAGACAGTCGCCGCAATGGTATATTGACAAACAGGCGCTTTGGACGGCGGCCGACACAACGAAGAGATGGCGAGGCAAGTTTGGCAGGGATCCGTGCGTGTTATTTGCTATATTATGGCGTATCAGTTGTCAAATAAACGGCAAAAGCCGAGGCACACAAAATACTTAGTCGTGTGTTTGTTGTTGTACAACAATTATGTATGTATATAACGATATGCGTAACCATCTAATTGTGTTGTGCTACAAATTGTTCTTCAATGTGGCAAGTGGTATGTTTTAAAAGCGTTGAAGTACTATCATCAACCCGGTGCGTTCAGTTCAATTCAATTCAGCAAAACTTCATTCGCTGCTGTACTTAACCATGCAACCACGAAGAGATTTTGCTAAGTTTCAGTAACTGCAAATGCAACACTGTTTTTTTTTTTTTTTTTTTGACTACATCAAGATCTGTAAAAGGACTACTGATAAAGAACATCAGAAGTTGCACTGATTTTTTACAAATTAGTCCAAATACAACTATATTCAGTTAGGGTTCATATTTATACTTGGTAAATCGTCGGTACGAGTTTCGGAGACTACAGAAAATCCAAAAATGGGGTGCATTTGCGAAATTGAACTCAGTAAATCGTTGATATCCCTGCCATCAAAATCTATAAGTATAGTTACGTTTGACATAGGACAACAGACTTTAACATATCACTGAGAATAATTCTGCATTTTTTCGAAAAAGGAGTACATATCTACAGACCTGAGCAATAGAGCTCCGTTCTGCTATAAAACATTATCTTTATATTCAACTATCTGCGAGACTCACCAAACTGCCCTCGTATGAGCACGTCTTTGTATGTAAATAGAAATATGAAATTATGCCAGTTTCGTTGATGATTTACTGCATCGCCAGTGGCAAACTACTCGTTCAAACGTTTTAACGTGATTAGCTGATAAACCAGAAACCGCTCGAGGTTGCCAAAGGAGGTCAAAGCATACATACATGCATTAAATTACGATATTGCAGCGGAATTTTGGCCTATTATTGTTCCAGTTTGAAGGGAATTAACCGGGGCAGCAAAATGGAAGCGATTCGAAATTTAATGAACGCTATTTGGCTGTGATGAAGAACGTTTAAATACCCACATACAACAATGTATGTGTGTAAAGCAACCATGCATAGGAATAAATATGTTCCATGGATCATAGATATGCACATATATTTTTACGGAAATTGAAATTATTTTAAATGAAACCCATATATTATATTTATCAGCAAATATCTCTTTAAAAATATTATTTTATCGTAGTATAGATTTAAATTATGTTATATCTATTAAATGTTGTACAAATGTGACCACAAGGCGAATATGAATTTTGTAGGAAAGCAATTAACAGCTAAGCGCACATCACCGAAGATGAAATTGAATAATATGCGTGTGTGTTAGAGATGGTCACAGCTAATGGTTTGTTGCTTTGATGCAATTGTAGCATTTGTGACGTAAAATGAATAGAAGAAGCAGGCGTACTCACACATCCAACAACATTTAAATACGAAGACAAGCATGTATGTATATAGGTTCATGACTGAGAATGATATGTAAGGATATCATATAGATTTAAACAAAAGAGGCGAAGATATTTAAATTAAAATTTATGTCTTTACATATGTATGCAGATATATGCACTTGAAGTTTGAGGAGACTTGCTGGCATAGTGGTTTTTTTCTGGGATTTATTACAAGCATATTTTGTAAGACATATCCTAGAGTATATAAATAAATTTGAAACTACACACATACATTCATACAAGAAAATAATTTCACAATTTAGCCTGTATTATATTTACACATGTTACTTCTATCGCTTGGCCTTTACAGCTTTGCGTGCAAATTGGTGTAGCATATATTAAGGCCTTCTTGAGAGCTTTCAAACACTAATACAAACGCAAAAACAATAACAATACATATAATGTTTACGTAGACCGAACGTTAAAGCCATAATTCCATAATAGAAAGATTTGCATAATTTTGCTATTTACCATTTAATGGCATCACTGGGCTTCTGCTAGCTACGCGCATTGTAAAATTTGAAAGATCGTTTGCAATACTTTTGGAATTTGCTGTGATTTAATAACATAACTTAATTCAATTTAATTAATTAACTCAAAAGCATTTATACTTGCATAGTGGATCATAAATGTTAGCAATTCACAACTAGCAATGGTTGAATGGCATAGAGAGCATTTGATTAGACATGGAGTGTATGAATGGACATTTAGTATGATACAGAAACACATAGAATAACTGCCATCATATTTAGAAGGATATTCTACATACTAGGGAAATAAAACGTATAACTCCGTTGGTATCGAAAAATAATCGGTAAAATTCGATTCAGTTTTGACTCATTATCATCAAACATTTTTCCTCATTTTCTCAAAATAAACTAGTTTCATTAATTTCTAAGGATTTTTCACATATCGAGAAAGATGCACATTCAGTCTTTAGAAACTCAATTCGTTGGATTTGGTTTATTGTTTTCATGTATTCCTTCAAAAGGGCTTTCAAAAATGAAAGAATGAACATGGGGATATTTAGGGAAGCTGAGGTTAGTCTATTATCCTACAGTTAAGTATGAGTGCCTTTTAGGAGATCTGGGCTAGTTAGGAACGGAATTTGAAAAGTTTTTATAAAAAGTTTTGATTTATTTAAAGACAATGGTTCATTTTCGAGTGTCCAATGTTCTCTATTGTAAAACTACAAAATTAACATACACATTTCGTATTCATCTCCTCTACATTCTATCAATATTTTCTCACTTTCTCT
This sequence comes from Zeugodacus cucurbitae, assembly GCF_028554725.1. Classification (NCBI taxonomy): domain Eukaryota; kingdom Metazoa; phylum Arthropoda; class Insecta; order Diptera; family Tephritidae; genus Zeugodacus; species Zeugodacus cucurbitae. Next base: position 14,663,538 of record NC_071671.1, read on the forward strand.
TATGCTATTTTGTAGTTCACTGCATGTTGTGGCATGTCAGGCATGCGAAATAAACATGTCAACGCTCTGACAGTAGCGATATGAAGTTAGGACGCATATGGTATGCAGCCGGCAGCACACCCATCGACTCACTCTATGTATGACTGTAAGTAACAAAAATGCGCCAATAGTACAACAATAACAATAACAGCAACACAACACAGCACCACTGAAAATAACACCAACTGCACAAGAATCCACGAAGGTGTGTAGCGAAAATGAATGAATTGAATTCAGAAATACCTGCAGTTTATCGCTTAACCAATTTATTGTCAAAATTCTAAAATCGAATTTTTGTATACACAACAATGATTAACAACGATAGTAAATCGTGAAGTGAAGGTGCTGATCGATATAGGAAGGAGGGTCGCAGTAGATAAGAGAAGAAGCAAACACTCCTCAGCAGGTGAATAAATAAACAGTGACAGTTCAATGCTCCTCATCCACTGCAAGAACACATATGCGTGAGAGTTGTGTAGCGCTATTAAATTAAATTTTACTTATATGAATTGATTATTTTTAACTACTATTCTCCAATCTAAAATCCATATTCTTTCAGTTTGTTCTTAGCAAGAATAATTTTTTCCTAATTGTAAGGGTTCTAATTAATAGAGACCAATTAATTGTATTGTTTGTGCGTAGGGCTTGGGACCCACCACATAAAAACGAAGTACCAATGAAAAATCGACGAAAGCCTCGGATGAGACACCCCCCTTTTGATGACGACCCCTGCAAACGTTTAAAGGATAATGATATAAGGGCATGCACCTGCAATGTCCGGACCCTTAATTGGAAAGTGCCTCTGCCCAGCTGGTTGATGTCCTCACACGACTAAAGGCTGACATCACCGCCATCCAAGAAGTGCGATGGACGGGACAAGGACGGAAGAAGGTGGGTCCTTGTGACATCTACTACAGCGGCCATATAAAGGAGTGCAAATATGGTGTTGGATTTGTAGTGGTAGAGAGACTCCGTCGCAGAGTCCTGGCATTCACCCCGGTGGATGAACGTCTAGCCACAATCCGCATCAAAGAGAGGTTCTTCAACATATCGCTGATTTGCGCCCACGTCCCAACGGAAGAGAAGGACGATGTGACCAAAGATGCTTTCTATGAGCGCCTAGAACGCACCTATGATCGCTGCCCCCGCCACGCGATTTTAACGCCAGGGTGGGTAAAGAAGGTGTCTTTGGCACAACAGTCGGAAAATTCAGCCTCCATTACGAAACATCGCCAAACGGCCTGAGGCTGATCGACTTCGCTGGGGCCCGAAATATGGTCGTCTGTAGTACCAGATTCCAGCATAAGAAAATACTTCAAGCTACTTGGCTGTCTCCTGATCGAAACACGCGGAACCAAATCGATCACGTTGTGATAGACGGAAGACATGTCTCCTGTGTTTTAGAAGGACCAAATATAGACTCGGACCATTATCTGGTCGCAGCGAAGATACGCCCCCGCCTCTGTGCAGCAAAGAATGCCCGTCAACAAACACAAGGAAGGTTCGACGTCGAAAAGCTGCAATCGCAACAGACAGCCAAGAAATACTCTACTCGACTTTCACTCCTGCTCTCTGAGAGCACTCATCAGCATCTCTTTATAAGGGAACTGTGGAACGGCATCTCAAACTCACTGCGTACCGCTGCAGCCGAAACAATTGGTTTTCGGCAACGACAAAAAACAAGCTGGTACGATGAGGAGTGCCGTCTCGCAGCGGAGAGAAAACAGACTGCCTACCTCGCAACGTTGCAAACGACCACAACACGTGCGGGATGGGATAGATACCGAGAGCTGAAGCTGAAGAAGGAAGCGAGACGCATCTGCAGACAAAAAAAGAAAGAGGCGTGAGTACGAAGAGCTTGAGAAGCTGGCAGACAGAGGGAATGCTCGAAAATTTTATGAAAAAATGAAGCGACTTAACGAAGGTTTCAAGACCGGAGCATCCTCATGTAGAGACCAAGGTGGTAATCTGGTAACCGATGTCCAGGGCATACTGGGATTATGGAGGAAACACTTCTCCGACCTGCTGAATGGCAGTGAGAGTACAACACCAGGAGATGGCGATCCCGATCCCCCAATCGATGACGATGGAACAGATGTTCCATTACCCGACCATGAAGAAATTCGAAATTTAAAGCCCACCGTCAACAAAATGATTGGACCTTATCAGTGTGGCTTTAGACCTGGAAAATCGACAACTGACCAGATATTCCTCCTGCTAATGGCAGGCACCTTGTCGCGGTGCAGGGGCTTAATCGCTGCTCAGCCGGCCGCCATCTGACTGCCATGAAAATTCCAACGGGGTCTTTGTGTCTAGTCGGATGGTAGCCGTGGGAGCTGCGATGACCGAGATCTGCCACCTCCTAATCCAGGCTGTTATGCGACTCCCGTGCCCATTGGATGGTTTGCAGCCAGGAGGAACATCCGGCTGTATTCTAACGGAGCCTTCCCAACACCAGGCCGCGTTGGGAAGTAACTGTGGCCTTACCACGTCATGGGGCTCTGGCGTGGCGGACCTACCCCTTCCCCACAGAAAACGTAGACCAGGAGGCGAACTCTATGTTAGCCGAATGGTCGTAAGAAACAGAATGGCAAAAACAAACAAAAATAAAAACAACAACAACAAACAAAAACAAACAAACAGCGATAAGGGTACTCCCAGCTCAGGGAGAAGACCACGCTTCCTTGATGCTTTAACAGCAGAGGAGCGTTCGCTGTTCGAGGAGTACGCGAGAGACGACGACGTACCCTCAACGAGCAGCGGCAGAGTAGGCAAGCCACTACTCCCGGCATCCCAGACGGGAAAACACCCAAAGGAGGTTCGAGCGAGCACGAACCCCTGCAATGTACCCTCTATCGCAAAGGATAAAGGCAAGGAGCCGGCGAAGGAACGGCCCGAAAAACGAAATGAGCCCAACAGGAGACGGAGGGGTAAATACCCTCCGCTACCTGAGGCAGGCTGCCCAGGTGGTCCAGACGATCCCCGCAGGAAAGGAATGAGTGGGGCCACTGTAAAGTGGTACCTTCGGCATCTGGACTAGGATAAATCGCCTGAAGTAGCCAAGGAACTTGCCCTTGGCAGAATACGCGGCGACGGAATAAACAATTAAGAGTAAAACTCTGACACCAGGCGGAAAGTCAGAGGTGAAAGAGCTGGCAAACGTGACAGAAGCCAGGTAACGCCACAAGAACTACCAAGTTCTAAGCGACGCAGACCAGCCATGGTTCCGGAGTCGAGCGGGCATGCTAGGTCCGAAGAAGCGTCCAGGGTGGTAGATAGCCAGCGCAGGTATGCGGACACTCTCAGGAGCGTACGTTGCAGTACTGCCGCTCAACTACCCTGAGATCGCTCTGGTCCCGGCTCAACTCACCGTCCTCCAGAACCGCATCATGAAACGGGTAGCTAAAGGATGGAGGCACGCTCTATCCTTTAATGGCGTCTACTTCCGATCAGGCATGCTACTGGTTGACTATAGGGACGAAGAGACCGCAACCTGGCTTACGGAGACTGCTCCCAAGCTTGAGGGTTGGGACGGTCCAGTCCTCTGCGCCAAACGAGGTGAAGAAATACCGCCTATACACAGTATGACGGTATTCCTTCCTAGAAGCGCTGATGAGCCGCTTGAATTCGCCATGGAGCTGATTTCAGCACAAAATGAGGGCATTAACACCTCAGCTTGGCGAATTATAGACAGCAAGAAAGAAGACTCCGGCATAAGACTATACGTTGGGATAGACGACGTATCTTACAAAATACTCCGGAAGGCGGGCTTCCGCCTAAACTTCAGGTTTAGCGCCATCCACATGCGCCCTTGGCGGCCAAAGCCCGTGGAAGAAGCAACGGCAAAGGAAAGCGCCAAAGTGTAAGATGGGGCGGGGACAACACCACCACGGAAGCGCTTCCCAAAGAGTCAGTAGAGGAGGCACCCTCTACTCAGGAGCTCTTGGAGGGGATGGAGGAGGTAGTCGCTGCAGATAGCAAGGCCAGCGACTCGGAGGACCTCCCCCTCCTAGAGCCCATTCTATGATGGACTCCAGTTTAGAAATTGCTCAGGTGAACCTGCATCATGCAATGGCTGCATCGGCGGTTATCGCCAGCAGGTTCGTTAAAGACAAACTGAGCATCATCTTAGCCCAGGAACCCTGGGTTTTCAGAGGGGAGGTCAGAGGACTAAACACTGACAACAACAAGGTAATCTGGGATTTATCCAGTGACAGACCTAGAGTCTGTATTGTTCTGAAGAAATACATTGATTTCTTCTGCATTTCAGAGTTTCTAACACAGGACCTGGTGGCTGTACAAATAAGGGACAAGAAGGAAAAAGAAGTTGTCCTAGTGTCAGCCTATTTTCCAGGAGACACCACTGTTGTGCCCTCCTCAACGGTAGAGAGATTTATGGGACTACTGCAGGCTACACAAGCTTCCGCTCATCCTAGGATGTGATGCCAATGCGCACCATGTGGAATGGGGCAGCTCAGACTGCAACCCAAGGGGTGAGTCTCTTTTAGAATTTATTATTAGTAATAATATAAACGTGGAGAATGTAGGGTGCAGGCCCACCTTCATTACCATGGCCAGGGAAGAAGTATTGGACGTCACTCTGAGTAACGACCTTGCGACAAATCTGATCTCTCAATGGAGGGTCTCCTCGGAACCATCCATGTCAGATCATAGGATCATAAGGTTTGTACTCGGAGTTGAGATCAAAAACATTCTACCAAAACGCAACCCGCAAAAACCAAATTGGGATGCCTACAAAACAACTCTTAATTTAAACTTAGAAAGAGTTGACCAGTATGTTAGGGACAGATCTGTAGGTTCACTGGAAAGCAGGGTCACTGTAATTACCCAGTACGTCATTGACGCATACCATAACAGCTACCCTATTAGTAAGTCCACTGGCAGGCAATCCTGCAAATGGTGGAACAGAAAACTCTCGAAACTCAGAACCTCTGTGCGCAAGCTTTTCAACAAAGCGAAACGCACAGGGTGCTGGTTGGAGTATAGGACAAGTCTGACAAACTATAACAAGGAGATCAGACAGGCAAAGAGAGACAGCTTCAGGAACTTTTGTGAAAGCGTCTCCTCGACGCCAGAGGCTGCGAAATTACATAAGGCCCTAGTCAGGGGGAAAAGTGATACTACATTAGCTATCAAACTCCCTAACGGATCTTATACAACAAGCGCAGGAGACAGGATAAGAGTGCTGCTGAGTACGCACTTCCCGGGGTCGATCTCGGAAAATCAGGTTGTGGAGAAAGGTCCTTACCATCCCAAACGCACTGAATGGGCACTCGCGGGAAAGCTATTCACAGTGGACTCAGTGAAATGGTCTTTAGGATCTTTCAAGAAATTCAAGGCGCCAGGATCGGACGGGATCTTCCCGGACCTTCTACAGCATGGGGGAGAATCCTTAATAACTCACCTGGTGGGGTTGATGAGAGCGAGCCTTGCATTAGCATACATTCCGCTCTCCTGGAGGATAGCTAGGGTCATCTTCATACCCAAAATAGGTAGGAAGGATTACTCCTTGGCCAAATCTTTCAGGCCAATCAGTCTAACATCCTTCATGCTGAAAAGCATGGAGAAGATAGTCGATAATGAGATTAGAGCAAAGGCACTCAAGGTGCAACCTTTGCACGGAAATCAGCATGCGTACAGAGCTGGTAGGTCTACCTGCCTGTATCAGCTAACAACTGATATCCGGAAATCTCTAGAGGACGGAGAAGTAGCTCTATGTGCTTTCCTAGACATCGAGGGAGCATTCGATAATGCCTCACACACTAGCATTATCAATGCCATGAAAAAGAGGCAAATTGCCGATCCAATCTGCAGAAAGACGGAAGCGCTGCTTAGCTCGAGAATCGCTGAGACCATCTCAGGGGAAAGCACAATTCAGATCGGCACCACTAGGGGCTGCCCTCAAAGGGGGTTCTGTCTAGGTATCAACCCTGCCAAAACAACTATTGGCCCTGGCAGGCAGGACCTGGGGCTGCAGCTCACACATTATTAGATGGATGTACACCATGATAGTTAGACCAATTATCACTTATGGAGCGGTGGACCAGACCATTCTGCAAAAGACAGCGGATAGGTATGGAAAAGGCAAAGTAATATCATCCAGGAAAATGATGGAGATTGGCGAGAGAATCACTCCTTCCTAAAGATGATACTATCCGAGAGACCAACTTTACTAGGAGTTTCACGATCACCCTAGGAAAAATTGACAACTGGGACAGTCAGGCCTTCGAAGCTTTATTGAAAAGCAACTCGCTGCACTGGTACACTGACGGTTCCAAGACATCTGATGAAATAGGTGCGGGAATAACAGGCCCTCGCACTAAACTCTCTGTGCCACTGGGTGCTTTACCTAGCATATTCCAGGCTGAAGTTTACGCAATTTATCGGTGCTTTCCTCAATATCACTATCTATCTATCTACCAGATATTCACCATGCGCCAAATTTTGGAGAAGACTCGTGAAAAGAGGATCGACACACACCACCTATTTGTCGATTTTAAAGCTGATTTCGAAAGCACGAAAAGGAGCTGCCTTAACGCCGCGATGTCTGAATTTGGTATTCCCGCAAAACTAATACGGTTGTGTAAATTGACGTTGAGCAACACCAAAAGCTCCGTCATGATTGGAAAGGACCTCTCCGAGCCGTTCGATACCAAACGAGGTTTCAGACAAGGTGACTTACTATCGTGCGACTTCTTTAACCTGATGCTGGAAAAAATTATAAGAGCTGCAGAGCTAAACAGAGAAGGTACAATCTTCTACAAGAGTGTACAGCTCCTGGCGTACGCCGATGATATTGATATCGTCGGAAGCAACAACCGCGCCGTTTGTTCTGCTTTTTCCCGCATGGATAAGGAGGCGAAGCGAATGGGTCTGGAGGTGAATGAGGACAAGACGAAATATCTCCTGCCATCAAGCAAACAGTCGGCGCATTCGCGTCTTGGCTCCCACGTCACTGTTGACAGTCATAACTTCGAGGTTGTAGATAATTTCGTATACCTGGGAACCAGCACCAACAACACGAACAATGTCAGCCTCGAAATCCAGCGCATAATAACTCTTGCCAACAGGTGCTACTTTGGACTGAGTAGGCAATTGAACAGTAAAGTCCTCTCTCGACGAACCAAAATCAAGCTCTACAAGTCGCTTATCATTCCCATCCTGCTTTACGGTGCAGAAGCTTGGACGATGTCAACATCAGATGAGACGACACTAGGAGTTTTCGAGAGGAAAATTTTGCGTAAGATTTATGGTCCTCAGAACATTGGCAACGGCGAATACCGCAGACGATGGAACGATGAGCTGTAGGAGTTATACGACGACATTGACATAGTTCAGCGAATAAAAATACAGCGGCTACGCTGGCTAGGTCATGTTGTCCGAATGGACGAAAACACTCCAGCCCTGAAAGTGTTCGATGCAGTACCCGCCGAAGGAAGCCGAGGAAGGGGAAGGCCTCCACTCCGTTGGAGGGACCAGGTGGAGAGCGACCTGCTTACACTTGGGATCTCCAACTGGCGCCGAACTGCGAAGGAGAGAGAGAGATGGCGCACTATCGTCGATTCGGCTATAACCGGCTAAACTGTTGCAACGCCAATCACATATATACAATTAATTGTATCCAGATAAAGGTGATATACATATAATAATTTCAGCGCTTTCATCTTGCCACATCTACATGTAAGGGCCACCCTAACCCCTATACTCATTTCAATATATTCTACACTACAACCAACGTATCGCTAAGCAACCATGCTCACTTTAAATAATGTTGTAAATTTAATATTAATATACTCCGATGCACGTGCGCTCGGTTATTACAAGGTGACAATGAACAAAACACAACATGGGCATAAATTTGTATCTGTCTATGTTTATGTATTACCTGTTCACACTTATATGCCAAACTTTAAATGTTGAGACAACAGTTATTGTGCCACTTTTAGCATACACGATCATTATTTTGCTAACGGTACCGAGGGTTCCACCCACCAAGCAAAATGTGACAATAAAATCACGTTGGTTACACAACAACGCCCACAAGTCCTCTGGCCTTCATGCATTTTTTCTATGGTCGAATATTAATGAGCGCATGCAGCAGGTGACCAGTTGACACCGGCACCCACATATATTTATTCTGCAAGCGAAATTGCTAAGCATATTTGTGTGTGTATTGTCATTTCTAGTTGCATTGCACCACTACAATGAACTGTTATCAGTATGTGTCTACTAAATGAAACAGAGACAACAACAACAATACATGTGTGTTTTAATATAAAAGCATCCCAGTAGGCAGGAAGACACATTTAATATTGATTTAATAATTAAAATAAAGATATTGAATTATGTATTGGAATACATTTCATATTTACTGATATACGCCACTGTTAAAATATCTTTCCTAACGTATGCTGTTTTTATATAGAAGGGAAATGTAGAGTTTCAGTAGTTGGAAAATTACCTTACTGAATAACAAAATATATAGAACGTCTATTATGAATCTTATAAAAACCAATAATGTTACCCCATAAGAGTCTTCGAATGGCCACTTCCCTGCTCGCAATCTTTGGTCGATGCTCTCTTCTCAAAAAAAAAATATATGCAAAAGCAGTAACAAAGTTATACAGTTGAATTCATATCAGAGAGTATTTTATTATCCTTGCTTATCGTGTGGACCACTCATTAACGTTATGGCAAATAAAAAAACGAGTGCCCTCTAAGCTGCATTGTGGCAAGTATCCTTTCAACATTTTCAATTGAAATGTTGCTGCTTTATCTTTCCTTTCATTTACCACTCTTTGTTTTAATTTCTTTTTTCACTTTGTTTCGATTGTTACTTTTGCGCGAAAATGTTATTTGAGGTGGTATGATTCTCCTTTGATTCCGTGCATTCGTATGTTTTTATGTTTTAAATTAAATTTCAATTAAATTCAGTTGCAACTGTTCAGATTTCATTACCTACATGCCCTGAAGGAGGGATAATTGTTTGGATTTTTTCTCTATCGTTACCTTCTATCTTACACCATTACAGTAAAAATAAATTTAAAATAAGCAATGACTTTTAAAATATAGCATCTCAATCCTTTAAGTCAAATCTGAACTTTTCTACCATCTCGCTATATGGCGTCAACGTTGAAGCCTTTTCGTTGCATATCTTCCTCATAACCCTTCATTTCAAGTAACTCTACGCCAGAGCGGAAACCCATTTGGCATAACGCATAGAAACACATTAAACTTCAGTAACGTCAATGCGCCAACTGGTCTGAGCTAACAAATTTGGCTTTCGATGGAGAGTTTAATGGTTTGACTAGAATGCCAAATGTTGCATTTTTTCTTTCCTGTCTGTATATACTTATATTTACTTACCACATTCTATATAACGGTTCAATAAACCCTAGAATTGTCTATGTATGTGGGTGGAAGAAGCTACGTGATTAAAGTGGATTTACTTTAAGAAGCACCTGTGTCACTTTGCTGTTTTGCTCTTTGATTCAAATGCTTCTGAAGGGGAATAGTTGGATGCCTGAAATAAATACATGATGAGCTTGAAAGAGACCGTAAGTTCATTAGTATCATGTTAATCGTATGGAAGTTTGAATGTTAGCATCTGATAATAAAATAGTTCAGTAAACATTTCTCTTATTCTCCTTATAAATAAATAAAAATAAATTGACAAGAAAGAGAGCTATTGAAAAAGAGATGATATTACGACACCGTTAACTTGATTACATCTTAGTATCAATAACTCAGAACAACCTTAATAATGTCTAACGATATTTCTCTTATCGCAGATTTCAAATATTTTTTCTTTCTACTTCGTCTAATTGACTCCCAAGAAGGTGTATCTCTATATGCTGAATTTCTATAAGGCTTGCAAGTTTATATTTCTTTATGCCCTTGAAGACACCTTAAATAAACAGATTTCAACAGCAACTAGCAAAAAATTTGCAATTTAAATTAAATGCATTGTCAACATGGTGTTATCAACAATTTAGTTGAAGAATTGCAGGCATACCACAATACATCGCTGCCAACAGCTCAAAATGCCACAGGCAACCAGGCAGCACCAAAACACAAGGAATTGTTGCCTGGTCACGAATTTTCAGCATCAGCAGGACATACGCAGCATTTGCCACATGTCCGAGATAAATAAATGCATATTTAAATGTATGTAAGAATGTATGTACAATACATAGCTTTGTATATATATCTACTTACTCTACCAGTAAGTTTGTATTTAACTTGCCACAATGCTAACAAGCCAGAATTGCGATATCAATTGAGAAAAATCACAGTGACAGAGCTTCTTAAGAAATGCAAAGAATTTCTGCTGAGAATTATATAGGCTCGTGAGGGAATAAGGAATACAGTATCATTTATTCAAAGACCTTACAGAAATGGAATTAATTAAATAAGCACAACTTGGCGGAGAAGGTAGTGAAGGATTGGGTGTTTACTAATTTATATAATATCCATATATAATAAAAATATATATAAATATATCAATATATGTGAGTAATCTCAATAACAAGCTTTAAAATATATACATCAATAACCGAGAATCATTAACTTCCTCCAATACGATTCGAAACATCATTCTGGTACTTCAATATCAACCATCTTTTGATGGACAGTCTCCAAACAAAACTCGGTGCTTTTTGATTGTCTTATCGGCAATTCGGTGTATAGAAAGATTAACGTTAACAGAATTGGTGAATTCAAGAGATGAGAATATAGTTGACTTTTGTTAGTTTGTGCCAGATTGCGTTATATCCATTACTCAGATTCATTTAACTTTCTTGTATCTCTTCTTTCGACTAAAAACTAGCGAATGGTGAATAGTTTACAATACTTTACCAAAATAGGCATATATACACACAGAGCACCACGGTTGACTTACGGCATTCAACGCATTACAAAGGTGCTAAAGCATCACCGCAGGGACGCACATTGCAGTCACGGCGATTAAAAGATCAACGAGATAATAATACGAAGCCAGGTCCGGGTCGAAGTCAGAACGCGGCTTTGAGTTAAAATATGTGAAACGCAGCTGATGAACCACGCAGTAATTCGCGCACCTAAGTCTAAAGTATACGTGTATATTTACGCGTATAACTATTTATTTGCGCAGGTATGCATATGAATTATAAGATACCGATCAACTGCAGCGCAAGTTCGATGCAAAGAGAAACCATGCATGCACGTACATCAAAATGCAAAAGGTTTATCGCGACAATCTCTGCGGCAAAAGGAACCTCAGTGTTTTGACTTGAAGGCATGTGCAGCAGTGGTGGAGCGTACAAGTTCACTTGGCTGCTTAGTTGGAGGCCTAGCGCAATATAGAGCTCAGTGTATGTTCTTAGTTAAAGGCAAACAGTTGCAGGCACCGATTATTGATTTGCTTATTTAAACAGCAACTGAAGCTCAATTCCTCGGAGAAGCCACTTTTCTGCTACTTTGCACCACCTGCCACCCTGGCGGCCATTCCTGTCACCTTGATGCGGTGCACTGTGTCTTGTGATGATAATGAAAAACGCACATAAAAAAAGGTCCAAAAAGCGGGTAACCTAATTAGCAAGATATGGAAGCACTCTGTATTTAATTATGTATCATAACTCTCAAATGTATCTAGGAGTAGCCTATTGATTTGTGGACGGGTTTGATTGGTGCCCTAGAATGCATATGCTTTGGATTTTAGCTTGATCTCAATTTCCAATCCAGATCAAAAACTATTTTCCCACTACGGTAATCCCAGATGATGAACCTTTGACTCCATAGCATTTTTTTATTAAGCTCGATAGTAAAAAGTAGACAGACCTTCATGAAATCAAACTATTACCCATAAAATATATCTGACACGTTGACAATTTTTGATCACAAATTACAGAGCATCGTACCACTGTACATCACATCATCTACAATCTGTCATTGTCGATCTGCATTCTTACCCCACTAAGTTAGTGTCCAAGTCTCTTTATTACAACTTTTCAACATTTGTTCGACATTTAATTAAATGCATGTCGGCTAGCACAGCTGTGCCTGCAAAACCAACATGTTGCTAGTGGCGGCAGACCAGTCAATGATGGGGTGGATGAGAGATCAACCGTTGGCGATATTTGTAATTACAACGTGCAACAAGCGCTAATTTGGATGGTGCAGAAAGGATGCTTTGCAAAAAATGAATAAAACAAAAGGAAGAAAAATCCAAGTGAAGTGAAAAGATAGGATATGATGAAAGGTTATATGAGTTAAAAAACCTGCAATGCTTCTAGGTAGTTAGTTTACTGCTAGTTTAGAAAAACTTTTAAATAATTAAATTTAGGCTATACCATTAACTTGGAATTTTCGACCCTCGCCAGGAACACCTTGCGTCTACTGCAGCATCAACTGCGTACTGAAACTTCATCAATGTGAAATTGCGTTTTTATGACACTAAAAGTGTCACCAGCAGTTTCCGCGATGTAAACACTCAACTTAGTTATCGGTGGTACTTGATCGTTGCCACTTAATTCATCATCATCGTGCGTGTTGACATTTTCTACGTGTTTCCCATTTTAATTATAATTTGCCAAGAAGTGGCTCAAGTGTTGGTGGCGATAAGTTGCATTGGCACAGAGCGTTTGTTTACCTCTGTTCGAGCACCAATTTTCTGCTGCGTTCTTTGACATCGCCAACTCAACACCTCATTTCACAGGTTACTAGGCTTTTTAAGTTCCCGTGGGATACTCGGCGCTTTTGCCACAGATCGGCATAAGTGGTACCTTCGCACTGTTTTCTCGTTTAAATTGGTCACAAGTCATGATGTCACGAGTGATAAGTGACAACTGTTTTAAGTATCTTGAGAAGGTTAATAAATTTTTGAATGGCTAGAGCTTCATCCAAACTTCAAACTGTTGATGCTACGTGGAGAGAATAAATGACAGTAAAATAAAGGTGGGAAAAGGGCTTCTTCTCAACTTTTGCAACGTTTTAAATAAAAGACATGTATATATATTATTCATATTTATTTTTATTACCAAATATCGAAAGTTATTACAATTTTAATTTTAAAGTAGTATCAAAAGTAAATTTAAAATATACTTTTTTAAATATACTTTTTTAAATTTAGAGCTTTTTAAAGCTCAAATTATATTTTCGGTTGGGTACCATAAAGCTTTCTAAAGCTTTTCTCTTTCAAAGGATGGTGAACTATTTTTATTTTTTTTGCTGCAATACTAATTACAGTTTTTATTAATAAACATATTTATTTAGTGTTATAAAATACATTTCATAGCATAAAAAATTTAAGGATTTTTTAATAACAAGGAGTTTGTCAAGTTAATTTTTTTAGGAAGTTCTAAAGCTCTTTGCTAAATTAATAATAATAAAAAAAATTATTTCGTGTCAAAAAAGTGATTTGTGCAAGATCGTTGACAATTTTTTACAGAACAGACCCGCTTTTCAAGTTTACTATGGCTCTGCTGCAAATTTATTAAAGGTTTTTGGATTTTATAAGTTTTTCAAGTACACCACTTAAAACATTTTGACAATGTGCAGGAATATAATTGTCAACTCATTAGTTGAGCTCTTTAAATATGTATACATATTTAAGTATATACGTAGTATTTGTCAAATATGTTTGCTGTTGATAAATTTATCGAAAAGACTTAAAGACTTGAGTTACAAAAATATGTCGACAATGTCAGGAATATAATCGTCAACTTCTAAGTTAAGCTCATATATAGTATTTGTCAACTATGTTTGCTGTCGATAAATTTATTCAAATTATTTAAACCACTGGCAGTTGAGTTACGAAGCCCAATTTTGGTAAACGGTTGCTTCATTCTTCGGCAAGGATATATTAATTGTCGACTATGAACGCAGAATTTGCCGATACATCATCCGAATCGTGTTCGAAAAACAAAAAAGTTAAAAAGGTTTATCAACTAAGATCATTTAGTGTTATTTCAAAGGTTTTAAAAATCAATAAGAAACGTGTATTCTTAGCAAGAAGGAAATAAAACAATTTTCAGCATATTTTAAACTTTTGTAGATTTCTTGTTAGCGCAAACACTTTCGATCTCTCAAGCGTATTTAAAAACTTTTAAGGATGAACTATTATATAATTCAAGGTTATTTAAAATGTCCTGGAGATCGGAATTTGAAAAAAAGAAATAACAGGCGCTGATCTGTTATTTCAGACTTTTAGAAATTTGTTGAGTTAAACTGCAGTTCCGATGCGATGTTACCAAATCCATTTGAACTATTTGAACATTTAGTGGGTCAAGTTGTAGATCACTGAAATAAATGAAAGAATAAAGTTAATAGCTAAAAGAAAAATCGACTCAGTTCTAGTTCCTTCAAATCATTATAACTACCTTATTACTAATTAATTAAATCAGTAAATGAAAGTAATCCGATCAATATTTTCTTTAATACAATATATTACAATAGTCAGAATGCGGAATATCCTAAAAAATCGCCAAGTTGCCTACTTATTAACCAAGAACTGGTTCTGCTGATCCAATTTCTACTTCACCTTTACAAGCTTGACAACTTTTTTATTTATCCACAAATCACATTATCAGAAATCTGCTTAGAAGTCTTATTTCTATATAGGCTAGTTGTCTTGGACGTAAAGTTACTGAGCCTTTTGGTCCTGTTCATTTTGTTCATTTATTTTTCCGTACAACTCTCTAACATTCATAAATGTAACGCTGAACTTTAACCCATCGCTATTTTTCAATATATTGTCATTTTTCTAACCAAAATCTGCACCTACATTTTGTACTACTCAAAAATCAGAACTTCACGTATTCTTCACACTTTTCTTCAAAACTACTCACCCCAAAAATCCAAAGGAATCACATTTTTTAATACTGTCCGGTAAGGCCCCAATATTGGAGTTCCCAGTGGACACATACGTCTTACATCAACGAACTGCTAAGTCAAACTGAATAACTCAGCACTTAAATTTTAATAAAATAATATCCACGCACAGGAATTTAATATTACGCAAGGTATGTGCCATTAGATAAAGTCTCTATTCAATATATGACTCTCTAGATATAGCACAAAGCAGTTATTTATGTATACTCTTACGTTACGTTGGTCATAAAGGGAGCACCAGATTGGGCTGGCAAGTGAGCGGCGATAAGAAAGCAAATAAACAAATTTACTGTAGTCCTAATCTTATCAGAACTTCGAAGAAAGCGTATAATGGTGAGTAAATAGAAGTCATTTATGAGCGTAGCAAAGCGTGGATAGTTATAAATAATCGTAACCGTTCAACTGAGTGCAATGACACAAGTATTCTTATCTACTATATATATATCATCCACCTTATCAGTATGTACTCAATTACTTATTTCCATGAGAACTAATATATTTTTACCCATTAACTTAGTTTAAGCAAGTGGATATTTGATTGGTTTGATTGTTTTGCTTTTTTCTTTTGTGTACATAGGAATGGGAATTACCATGGCGATAGTATGAAACCGATCACCGAAGGCATTTTATTTTGTTTCTGATTCTGAAGAGTAAGTAACCAATTTTACACCATTTCGAGGTAGGATATGGAGAGAGCGACCCTATTTCAACGTCGCAAATCTTAGTAGACTTAACAGAAGGTATCTTGTATTCATGAGTTTACTACTATATGAAGTCGCTCCGCTAATTTATCTTATTCGTAGCAAATTACCGTTATTTTATTAGCCGGCTCCTCCGGGGATCCTTGTTCTGGTTTTTCTTTAGCCACTCTGTTCTTTCCGTAACTTCTTCATATCCGACATGCGAGAACTCTTTCATCGAATGCCAAGTATTCTTTTTTCCTTAAGATCATAGTTTAGTGTTAGCAAGCTTCGATGCTTAATAATAACTGTCAATTTTGATTTATCGCCAACAAATCTTTCAAATAGCAATAATTCGCTTCTCTCTCATTATTTCCTTCTTACATCCCTCTACCGACGCCTTAATTATCCGCAAATTCCGTAGCCTACCTCCTACACGCAGATTACGAAATTGAAATCCGTTAATTCCAGCTAAACTAGGCGAATATCAACTAGCGCAATCACAATACAACATCAAGAAATAACAACAATAATATTGCAAACAACACAACCATAGATGAACATCATAAAAAGCAAACAAAATTAGATACGAAAATCGGTAGGATGACGCAGCATGCTGCGATGAAGGCACAGAAGAACTTCAATGCTGTAAAATTGGCGAAAACAATTGAATTGATTCGGAAGCTGCCTGAAAACTGAATAACAATGCCAACAACAAAAATGTCGGTTATCTCGACGCAAGTACTGCAATAACAATGAAAACAGTAGGATATATACGATAATAAAACCAAACACTGATAGCGTGTAAGGAAGTTGTGGTACGAACGCAACCGACATTTCTTTGCTCAACATGCTTCATTTTACAAATATTGTATACAATTTAAAATATTTCGGAAAAGTGTTTTCCAAAATTTCTCAAAAGGTTTTCTAAGGAAATTTGCTTAATGGTAGAAGAATAATCTTTTGAAGAGATGGATGGCATATGAAACAAGGGATCCATAATCTAACAATTGTCTTGCATCGTTACAACTTTTGCACCTTTAATCACCTGGAGCTAGGGCTTCGTTGGAATACAAACTGACTTAATAATTGACATTATCATTCACTTAATCTAACCAAACTTTTGCTGTTGAATATATTCAAACTAGTGACGCCCGGGTATAAGCAAGAAAGAGAACAAGCGAGGAGTTCAAAATGCAATCGACGGTCCGCACTAATAAAGAATAAAAATAACTAAAAATATCACCACGTCCTAGCAACAATTGCAACAACAGAAACAACAATAGCGACGGTCATCCCCGGAAATCGAATCGAAGTCACAATGAAAACTCAGCGGCGTACCAACTAGCCGCTGAGACTGAATGCTCAGTGGGATATGGCTACATATGTGAGTGGTTCGCGCAGAGGAAGCAAAGCAGGCTGCTGAAAAAATGGAATGACCGAAATTGTTTGCACCTATCTGTTCCATAGGAACCCCACTGGTGCAAACTCATTGTAAGGCGTTCATATGGCTTAACAAAGTGGAATAAGAAAAGAAAAAAGTTTGCGATAAAAAGTGAAAAATTGGATCTCTTCGAGGGCTGACTGTTGCAACAGAACAATGCTGCTGGTAGCAGAAACGGGAGCAACACACAAATGTAATAAGAGCACCAAAGTACACACATTATCATAAAATCACAATTTAAATTTATTTCAGCGCATGCGTACACTTTGTGGATTAAATTGCTGTTGTTATTTCGTTTATTATGCCATTATATGCAATGGAATATGAATATGCAAATTATATGCGAACTATTTTAAATCTCTAAACGCTTGGATATTTATGTTCCACTCGGGAGATACATAGAGCTGAGCTGAGAGATCTTGATCAGATAAAAGTTCAAGGTTTCTCCGGTTCTATGAACCCGATTAGGCGAGCAGTACTGGAAGGAGGCGATTTTTCTGCCGACAAAACGAAAAATTAAGTCCGGACTCTTGACAACTGAAGATGAAGTTGGGACCCTTGTTTGACATGGGGGAACTGATGGTATTTCCGAATCGATTGTATTTGATATATCCAAAGATGCTGTTGAAAATGCAGTCAAAATGGAGAAGCTCTTTTGCCAGTTTATGAATGACTAATACTTCGGAAACTGATTTTTTAATTAAACAGTAATTATAGCATTCTGCTTTAAAAGAGTGGTTTGGGAGACCTGCTCACAATTATCAAAAACAAATAATTTTATTGACTTCGATCACATTGAACTCTCTAAAAACTCTCTCTCCCTCACTCTGTCTGATTTAAAAAGGGAATAAACTAATTTTCTTAAGTTAGCGCGAACATATCAGAATCTTTCTAGTATTTCTTATAAACAGTGGGTGTAAAAAGATTAAAAATAACTTAGTTTCAAGTAAAAATTGTCCGACATTCTGAAATCGTAGATCTCAAATTCACTTGTCGAACAGTGTGCTAAGCGTATGTCTTCAAAAAGCTCCAAATTACGTCTTACTGGGGTATAAAACTCTCAATTATATAAGATTTGATCGACTTTACGACCAGGAAACTTTTATACTGCATTGGGTAGCTAATTATTTAATTGGTTTGTATCAGCAAAGGTATGAGCCAAATGACGTTATTCCTATAACTCTCTTACAATCTCCTAACGTTTCATTAAAATGTCCTACCTTATTATGAAAGTTCATGATAAGATTTGTAATTATTTCTGTATAATTAATTTCCCAACATCATCCATCAACTGTTTATGGATTTTTAATCTATACTAATATTATAAAGCTGAAGAGTTTGTTTGTTTGTTTGAACGCGCTAATCTCCGAAACTACTGGTTCGAATTGAATAATTCTTTTTGTGTTGGATAGTCCATTTATCGAGGAAGGTTATAGGCCTAGCCTTCATATAGCATCACGCTGTGACCAATAGGACCAACAGTGGTAAATGTGTAAAAAACAGGGGAAATTATTTATCTTTGAGGGCTTCCGTTCCTTGCGCTGCGAAAGCGGTTCAAGATACATAAAAGTTATGTATGAAAGAATTATTTCTCTTTTAATGATCTAAAAAAAGATTATGAATCTTTATTCAAATAAATATGTTGTTTGTTAAGAGTATTTAATTTTGAATAAAATTGTGTTTGACGACACTTAATTTCAACGAATAACTTAAAAGATAATATTACAAATAAATAATTCCGAAACAAAATCAACTCGTACTCTGCGCTGCCTGGCCGGCGGGCGAGAAGCGGTGTTTGCGGGCGCGCCGGAGGTGGGTGTAGCTCTACGAGATACCATGCCGCGCGGCTCACTCGCGAGGTCGGCTCCGTACTGAACGGTCGAACGCAGCGCTAATTTGTTTTTGCGATATATTATCATCGTAATAATACTTTTTAAACACATTTTCCTTTTGTAGTTGTTTTCTATATAGTAGATATTTTTTTTTGTTTTAGTATATTACTTTGTTTCTAATAGTTTCACAGTAATTAATCCTTTTTTGTTTTCATGTAGATTATTAATTAAACAAGTAGGTTAGTACAATATAAATTCAACTTTCTTTTATTTTCAAAACAAATAATTTCACGCATGGCAACGACTGCGCGGTCAGCTAGTTTATAATAAATTTAAATAAATAAACAATACAGTGTCTCTCAAACCACTCAAACAAACACTGGGCTCCCCCAACAAAATGTTGCTTCAGTGCAATCGCACATGTTTCGCCCCAACCTAACGTCTGATCCAACCGAACTGCAGAACGACAAACTACATCGGCCGGTCGATGTTAACAGCTACTGTGACGCCAGCGCAGCCATGGACGTCGATGTCAGTCCCAATGTATCCAAACAGCAAGTGTATCCACCAGCACTTTGCTTGTCGAATGAGCGCTGTTGTGTTGCCTTGCGCTGTGCTTTTTCAAATAAATTTGGGTGCTGCTGCGCCTGCTTTTAATCTGCGGCTGTCTTTGCTTCTGCTGCTGCTTTTGCTCTGCCACTAAATTTGCTTTTGCTTGGCTGGCTTGGCTTGGCTTTTGCAGTTTGGTTACCTTTGGGGGCGCGCATGCAGTCCAGTCTTCGTTTCGCCGTTATCCTCGTTGGTTCGTTGCTCGAAATACAGCGTGTTAGCGCGTTGCTACTCGAATTCAGTGAGTGTTTTCATACTTAGATACATATATACAGCACACGTATTGACATGGTCGCCGTGGCTGATGATGACAGGTGCGAGTATGTAAGCAACAAATAAAGTATTGAAAAGGTGAAATATGTTTAAAATAAATAATAGTGCTGAAAGGTCACATAATTTTGCATAAATTTGGCATTTTTTTAAGTTTTATAAATAATTTTTGTGTTTCTTAATATTTTTCGTGCGCGTCGTGCCAGTGAACTGTGTGTCGAATGCAAAGCGGCGCGGCGTACAAAATAGTCGGCGGTGTGTCAGTCAGTCAGCCAACGTGTTGTATCTATAGTGTTAACAAAAAATCACTCGTTCTTAAGTAATTTCCATAAAAAATTGTGAATTTTATTGTTGATATCGTATTGGCCATTGAGGAGCGTAGCGCGCGTTTACATTGTGCGGCGAGTGAGAAGCGAAAAGTGAAAAAGAGAAAATAACAAAATTACTTTCATAAAGTGCCGCAAAGCATAGCACAATCGCACTTTCTGCAGCTGACCTGCCGATTGCGTGCGACGCGAATTTGTGGGAGAAAACGTGCAAAGCGCCTGGCGGAAAAGCGGTTCAAAACAAAACTCTGAATAAAGTATGTATACAAGTGAGCATGTGAATAAATTTATATACTCATTTCGCATAGTCATAAATTTATGTATTAAATTTAGTGTGTGTTGTGTATAAGAAAATATATAGTTAATGGACATCCGCTGTGATAGGACTGGAACGGAACTGATTATGAAAGTAAAATAATTTAATATGGTTTTGTGTTTGCTTAAAAAATTTAAACAATTTCTAAAGAAAATTGTATGTGAATCAAATTACATGAATTTTCTAAATTTGATTCAAAAATAAACAAGTATTTGATTTTTTTTAATTATATGAGATTGAATTTTTTTTTTTTCAAATTGTTAAGTCAAATCTGGAGCGAGGTGCAATTCTTTTTTCTCCATATGCTAGTAATCTAAATTTAACGCGTTTGCTCAATGTGAATGTTCTATGAGATTCAATAAGTTATTTAATAAACTTTTCATTAATATTTTAAAATCGAATATCTGTGTGTAATGCTATTAGCATCAATATTTTAATGAAAGTTGTATTAAAATAAAATAAAAACTTGACAAAAGTTAAGTAGATAGAAAATTTCAAGATTAAATTATTTTTGAATAGAGTGTCATCCATTTATTGCTTATGACTCAGTTTAGGTGGAATAGCGTCTGGGGAGTCTGCTATTAATACATAAAATCCTTTCAAATCCAATAATAAAGACACACGGTCCAGGTTAAGTGAAAACTCAAATTTTGTATATTATAAAAAATAATATGAATACAATTTGTATTTGTAACTAATGGTGAATGGTTAAGTGTGAAGAGGCGGATTTTTGTCGTTCTCACAACGGTTGTTTCTGCGGGCCTATGTTGATTTTTATTGGACCAAACTCTGTAAATTTGGCAAAAATATTCACGTAATAAAATGTTTACCGCTATATGAAAAAACTTAAGTGTGTGATTTTTAAGTTTCAGCTATGATCTGTTATTAAAAGAGTACAAGACAGTGCAAACCAATTACTTGGTACAATTCCATAATTGACTTCCATTACACTTCGGTAAATTAAATTTTCTGTTATTTTTTGGCTATTGTATTCAGAATAAAATTTCAGAGGTATCTTTGGTCCTTTGGTATTTTTGAAAATATTCTAATTGAGAAAATATTATGAAGAGCTATATTAAAATCTTGAACTTATGAAACTATATGATCTACCATCAAAAGTGTCTGCTAATTTAAAAATAGGGCCCTTAGATCATTCATAGGTTTCTAAAGAACTTATATACCGTTGAATTGCCCTAACTCAAATCACCACAATCCAAAAAAAAAAAAAAAAAACAAATTCCAGTTTGAAAGATTTCCGAGTTACGGAAGGTAATTTATATGAAAATTGACTTCTATTGACAATTCAATAGAGTTATGAAGAATTTCGAGTTATAGAGTCGAGTTATGGAAGTTCAACATTTTTTGAACTAAATGTTCATTATTAGAACACCTAAACTTTTAAACTTCAGTCGCAGGGAATATTTAGACAGCATCCACCAAGTAATAGTCACAGAATCGAATTTTTCCAAAATAGTACTTACCATTTGCCAATATTTATAATACATCAAATAATATCCTTAAAAATAAAATCAGCGCAATTAATGTAATTAATTTAATGCTAAGCCCTCAAACAACTAAACTGTCTGAGTAATCAAATTCAAAAACATCGAAGAAAAATGTTTCCAAGATTTTAACAAAGCAATAATTAACTAATTGAGTGCACAAATAATTTATGTATACAAAGAATCACCCAAACAAACCAAGAAAAAAATAAGAAATATTACCTAAAGTGACAACAACAAAAACCGCATACCGTTACTTTACTTAATTCAGGTGCGTGTGCACTTGTACATTCTTTGTGCCCCAAAAAGTGAGGAAAAAGAAGAAAATGGAGAGACTAAGCAAAGAAAAGTGTGGAGAACCGGCAAACAAAAACACATAAAGAGATTCCAAATACAATGTGACAACGGAATTGTCGTGGGGTTTCCGCTTTTGGTTTGTTTATGGTGTTTGCTACGGCTGTGAGTTTGCGCGTGACACATGCAAGCGCCGGCATGTACATGGTTCTTCTTCTCATTCTATGCTGCTTTCCGGGTGCCGGTTAAGCATATAATAAGCAGTAGTGTTCTGACATTGAATACATTTTATAATTTACTACAGACTAACAAGACGCACACATTTACAGTTTGCATTTACTTAAAATTATTTTCTTTACATTGTTGTTGTAGTTGTACTTAGTTGCATATTATTATGCTTTGTGGCGTCTGACTTTAGTTTGCATTAAGATTTTTCTCGCATTTCGCTGCTTTTGTACAATTCTATAATATGTAGTTGTGTTTGTTGACATAGCATTAAAGTCCCTAATTTGCAATTGCTTTAGGGTCTAGAAAGATGAATATATTGAATATTATATTTGTAATAAAATTTTTTGAAAGAGTGTACCTATTGTGGCAGCTTTATAAAATATGTAAATTATATATCTAAATAATTAAAAATAAAAAGTGGGTGGCAGCACAATCGGCGTCCATGTTGTAGAAAAAGTAAAGCGAGTGCAGAATCATTTGGGAAGCGTCCAATGTTGTAAATTTGTTTAAACTATATAGCAAATTTTAAAAACAAGTAGTCGTCATTGTTAGGTAATTGAACTAAAATTTCTTTTACAAATGACGTATTATTGTTTATTTTTATTTTAGACAATTTCATTAAATTTTCGTTATATTTAAATTAGTGTGATCATGAAATGTTTGCTTTTTTGCAATTTCTTTGATTTTCTTGTTTGATTTAGTGTCTATTATTCATTATAATTATAATTTATTATTTCATTAACAGCCGGTTTCACTAAACAAATTTAAGTGAAAAATTATCTATTTCAGTTTCACCATTTGACTTAACTATGCTTACGTTTTTCTATCAGCCGATTTCCAATATTTTTTTCCATTTTGACAAATAAATACAATTTTTTGTTTACATAAATATGCTTTTATTCTTTCTAACATTCATGCCTTTTAATTTTTTTATGTCAATTTTAAATAACAGTGAAAACCAAAAAACTTAAGTACAAAGTTAAATAAAATTTAAAATTAAAATTAAATAGAACTTAATTTTCAATGAAAAAAATTCCTGAAACCGGCTGTTATACTTTTTTGTTTTTTTTTTTTTTATGTTATTTTATTCCATTTAATATTACATGTTTTTTATTTATATGTTGTTGTACTATATTTTTTTTATTGCTTTAACTATTTAATTTTTTTCTATAAATTATAATTTTTTGCTTAATTTTATTTTCACATAAATTTTTTTCTTTTTTTTCGAATTTTTATTTTGTTGTTATTATAATAGCAAAAATATATTTATATATGTTATGTTATGTATGTATGTATGTGATTGGCGTTGCAACCGTTTAGCCGGTTATAGCCGAATCGACGTTAGTGCGCCACCTCTCTCTCTCGTTCGCAGTTCGGCGCCAGTTGGAGATCCCAAGTGTAACCAGGTCGCTTTCAACCTGGTTCCAACGGAGTGGAGGCCTTCCCCTTCCTCGGCTTCCTCCGGCGGGTACTGCATCGAACACTTTCAGGGCTGGAGTGTTTTCGTCCATTCGGACAACATGACCTAGCCAGCGTAGCCGCTGTATTTTTATTCGCTGAACTATGTCAATGTCGTCGTATAACTCGCACAGCTCATCGTTCCATCGTCTGCGGTATTCGCCGTTGTTCGATATTTCGTCTTGTCCTCATTCACCTCCAGACCCATTCGCTTCGCCTCCTCATCCATGCGGTAAAAAGGAGAACAAACGGCGCGGTTGTTGCTTCCGATGATATCAACATCATCGGCGTACGCCAGGAGCTGTACACTCTTGTAGAAGATTGTACCTTATCGGTTTAGCTCAGCAGCTCTTATAATTTTTTCCAGCATCAGGTTAAAGAAGTCGCACGATAGTGAGTCACCTTGTCTGAAACCTCGTTTGGTATCGAACGGCTCGGAGAGGTCCTTCCCAATCATGACGGAGCTTTTCGTGTTGCTCAACGTCAATTTACACAGCCGTATTAGTTTTGCGGGGATACCAAATTCAGACATCGCTGCGACCAGATAATGGTCCGAGTGTATAGTTGGTCCTCGGAGCGTACGCACGTCTAAAATACAGGAGACATGTCTTCCGTCTATCACAACGTGATCGATTTGGTTCCGCGTGTTTCGATCAGGAGACAGCCAAGTAGCTTGATGTATTTTCTTATGCTGGAATCTGGTACTACAGACGACCATATTTCGGGCCCCAGCGAAGTCGATCAGCCTCAGGCCGTTTGGCGAAGTTTCGTCATGGAGGCTGAATTTTCCGACTGTTGTGCCAAAGGCACCTTCTTTACCCACCCTCGCGTAAAATCGCCAAGCACGATTTTTACATCGTAGCGGGGGCAGCGCTCATAGGTGCGTTCTAGGCGCTCATAGAAAGCATCTTTGGTCACATCGTCCTTCTCCTCCGTTGGGGCGTGGGCGCAAATCAGCGATATGTTGAAGAACCTCGCTTTGATGCGGATTGTGGCAAGACGTTCATCCACCGGGGTGAATGCCAGGAATCTGCGACGGAGTCTCTCTCCCACCACAAATCCAACACCAAATTTGCCCTCCTTTATATGGCCGCTGTAGTAGATGTCACAAGGACCTACCTTCTTCCGTCCTTGTCCCGTCCATCGCACTTCTTGGATTGCGGTGATGTCAGCCTTGAGTCGTATGAGGACATCAACCAGCTGGGCAGAGGCACCTTACCAATTAAGGGTCCGGACATTCCAGGTGCATGCCCTTATATCATTATCCTTAAAACGTTTGCAGGGGTCGTCATCAAAAGGGGGGTGTCTCATCCGAGGCTTTCGTAGATTTTTCATTGGTACTTCGTTTTTATGTGGTGGGTCCCAAGCCCTACGCACAACCGCATAAGCGGGCTTCGCCTTCTCACTTTAGCTCGCCTTCAAACGGATGTCTGTTGGCTACCCAGAGGATACTCGGTCTAAAACCGGAAGTCGTGAGCTGCTTTAACCATGTGGAGAAGAATCGTTTCTGGCCACTCCTAAGTGAATGATAATCAAAAACTTTCCTCACTTGCGTGAACTTCTACACATGATCCCATCCTCCATTTCATTTTAGTATTTTTAAATCGCATTTTTTTTATGAATTAGTGGACTTATTTTTAGTAAAATATTTTTTGATTTTTCTTTATGTGATATTATTTGTGTTTAGAACCGCATTTTTATATTACATATATACAATACTATACTTTTATAAGATATTTTTATGGGTGTTTTATTGCACTTTTATTAGCTTTTCTGTTAACCTAATTATTATTTTTAATTAAAAATAATAATTTTTAAACATAGGTATTTATTAACTATTAAATTCCTGATTTCCTATTAATAAAAATTTTGTTTGTTTATTATTATATATTTTAATTTAATTTATTATCTTTTCTTTCGCTGGCAGACTAGTAATTGAAATATTTTACAATATATGCTCTGTTTCGCCGTAACAGTAAAATAATGATATTATGTTAGCACCTCTGTTAACACCTTACATGGCGCTTACCGCAGCTGCTGCAATATTTTATGCCGATGTCTCTATTTTTTTTTGTTGCATCTGGAACAGCGCTGTAAGCGGCGCTTTATTTGCAGCAACTGAATGTATCTGCAGTAATTTTTCGGACTCTTTGGCTTCCCTGCCCACTCTCCAAGCTCTCTTGCATTTATTTATCCATTAATTTCCTTGTTGTTTTTATTTTTTAGCACGTTCATTGACTTCACCCGCAAGTATTGTCTTCAACAATATGTTTTTACCAAAAATATATTTAATTTTTTTAAGTACGCATTGTATTAACATTGCTACTGTTGTTGTTGTCATATTGTTTTACAACGCTATTCATTATCCAGCACTTTGGCATTATAATGCTTACTTCGTTTCCGCATATTATTAATGACAGACTTCGAAGTTGGCTGAATTTGCTCACTCTAACTGCGCTGCTGTTAAAAATCAATAAAGGACATTAACGGCGTTTGGAACTCGCTCTCTCTTCCTCTGTAACTGTATATTAAAGTTCTCTCACAGCCTTTAGTGAGCAACTCTCTGTAATATTTACAAACATCATTTGCACATGTCTGCATATTGTAACAAATATTACTCTCACATGTTTAGCAACATATCTCTAAAAATATTGTCTGCAATATTTACAAATAACGATTTAGGAACGTTGTAGTCTAATGAGCCTTCTTTATACCGCTATACATTCTAAATTTTCAAACATACAAATTCATGTGGCTCGACCTTGCTCTGGCTTATCCGCTGCTCAGCTCTGATTGCCTCTGCTCATTCACTGCCATCAATCCTCATCCTTTTTCGCATACTTATGAGCTCCTTGAAGCATGAACCAATTTGGTTGCTGAGGTAGGGCTCCATTTGTCGTTGTGGTCTGGCAGCCACTTATTGCCGTAAACATTTGAAAATAACGGGTGATTTTTTTGAGGTTAGGATTTTCATGCATTAGTATTTGACAGATCACGTGGGATTTCAGACATGGTGTCAAAGAGAAAGATGCTCAGTATGCTTTGACATTTCATCATGAATAGACTTACTAACGAGCAACGCTTGCAAATCATTGAATTTTATTACCAAAATCAGTGTTCGGTTCGAAATGTGTTTATCGACAAATTTTGTTCAGCGATGAGGCTCATTTCTGGTTGAATGGCTACGTAAATAAGCAAAATTGCCGCATTTGGGGTGAAGAGCAACCAGAAGCCGTTCAAGAACTGCCCATGCATCCCGAAAAATGCACTGTTTGGTGTGGTTTGTACGCTGGTGGAATCATTGGACCGTATTTTTTCAAAGATGCTGTTGGACGCAACGTTACGGTGAATGGCGATCGCTATCGTTCGATGCTAACAAACTTTTTGTTGCCAAAAATGGAAGAACTGAACTTGGTTGACATGTGGTTTCAACAAGATGGCGCTACATGCCACACAGCTCGCGATTCTATGGCCATTTTGAGGGAAAACTTCGGAGAACAATTCATCTCAAGAAATGGACCCGTAAGTTGGCCACCAAGATCATGCGATTTAACGCCTTTAGACTATTTTTTGTGGGGCTACGTCAAGTCTAAAGTCTACAGAAATAAGCCAGCAACTATTCCAGCTTTGGAAGACAACATTTCCGAAGAAATTCGGGCTATTCCGGCCGAAATGCTCGAAAAAGTTGCCCAAAATTGGACTTTCCGAATGGACCACCTAAGACGCAGCCGCGGTCAACATTTAAATGAAATTATCTTCAAAAAGTAAATGTCATGAACCAATCTAACGTTTCAAATAAAGAACCGATGAGATTTTGCAAATTTTATGCGTTTTTTTTTTTTTTAAAAAGTTATCAAGCTCTTAAAAAATCACCCTTTACTTATGCAGGCATATGTTAATGTTTATATACATATATTTATGCAAATGTTTACAGTGTACCCAGCAGAGCATTTCACTGGGTGTCATCACGGGTCTGAATATAGATCCCACTGCTATCTATGATGAGTATTTCATTATATTCAATAATGTTAGGAAGTAATGGATTGTCTGGTAATGATATCTGAACAAATCTGGATCTGGATCTAGAGCAAGAAATCGGAACTTGAAAATTTTCTAGAGTAAAAATATCGAAGGAGAATACAAAAACTTAAAGCAAAAACAAAAACGGATTTTGATAATTTCACTCCTCGGAGGTTTTCGATTAGTTTCCAGTCGATATTTTTGGTAGAAGAAAACTGTCACTGTTAGGAAAACATTTGATATCGCCAACAGTTCTAACAACAATTTGAGTAATTTCAAAATGTTAGCAAGGGAATAAGTACCAAGAAGCTAATTTTACGACAAAAATACTTCATAATTCTAGATAAGGTTTGATTATTGAAAGTGAAAATGAAAAATAGTTAAATAAAATATTTGAATTCAATAGTGTGTTTGTTATTCTATTCCCGTTTGACTTTTACGCGTTGTTTGTATGATTCGCCACTTTTCATGACTGAAGGAGTCAAATACTGATGTCTTAGCATTAGCAATATGTTTTCTACATCATCTTCGTGTAACTTAAAATTTAAATTTGTATTAGCAGTTAGTTCATATGATCTAAGGTATTCTTAGTTAAAATTCTCGTAAACTTTTTTTGTGTACTAAAATACAATTCATTGTTTTGTGTTTATTTAATGGTTGACCAGAGTTGCATATGACCTTAAAATAGCATGCTAAGAAAACAGCTGCCTGTCGCTAATAACCCAAAATATTGCTAATTGCAACTCAGAGAAACAAAGCTACTAATTGACACCTTCTTGCATAAACGCATCACATAAAAGTGTACCAATTAGCACTCAACTCAGAAATTGGGTTATTACGTAATGTTGTTATTTTTGAAGTGTTTGAGAAAATATTAAAATTTAATAGTTAAAAGAAAATTAAATTATTTCAATTGAGTAAAATGAAGAACATAAGAGTTTGGGAGAAAATAATGAATGATGTAAGTGACCGATTAATGAATAAATATTCTGTGACAAAATAGTGAATTACTCATAGTATCTATCTCATTATCATAAAATGAAATAATGATTATCAAGCAATTATACCATTCTAAACAGATATTTTACACATACGCTTGTGTATTAAATTCATATGGATAACTTTGTTATATCTTTGTAATGAATATTCTTTTATAAGAGAGCAGAGAGACGAGAGACGAAGCAAGTACAATAATGGCAAATCTAACGTGACTAAGATTATACCAATAAATTAAAATTCATTTAAGTGAAATCGGTGAAAATTTCCCACGGCACTATATAAAAGTAATAGCAGAAAATTCAATAAATAAAAGAAATAAAAAGAAAAAAAACTGAAAAATAAGTGTACGAAGAGTTGTGTATTTCTAAACATATTTTTTTATGCATTTACCTATCTCCAGTTTTATGCTAACGCGTAAATTGATTCCCATAAACAAATTAGCCGATGATTCAGTTTCAATATATGTCTGTTATTGCTGTATATATAGAGGAGAACACAGGAAGTGAACGAGTTTATAACCAAAACTGTGCAGCGAAATTAAATTAATTTATAAATATGCGAGTGGGTTAGTCTTTTAGGAAACCTGTATAAAGATTATTAGACGGTGATTAGACGAAATGGATATTTTGGGAGATGAATAGCGATTAACTAAACTGGTTTCAGTTCGCGGATGTATTTTGAAATGGAAGAGACTGAAATATTATTACTGTTTTCGGAGTATACTGATTTAGCATGTGTTTTCTTTTATGTGTGAAAACATCTCAATATAACTGCGGAACTAAACAAATAGGAAGATGAAAATTGACTTTTTTATCGAAATCTAACCTTATTTAATAGCAATAACTAGTTTATTTTAACAAGGCTTTTGATCTGGAATTTGTTCAGAGGTGTCGGCATAGAACCGTTTTTTAAAACAACTAGTTACAAAAACACGAAAGTATCCATACGTTCAAAATATCGTATTGTCATTTATTATTTATTTTGTGCAGAATTAGAACAGAGTAATATGTATATTTCAGCATGTTGACCTGAACTTGAACTTATTCGTTATTTCTTTCTTTCGTAATAGCCGTTAGTTGGAGGATAAACCTATAATTTTATTCCGCAAATTCTTTAAATTGCAAGATTACCAAGCCCAAAAAGGGTTTAGAAATTAACAAAAGTTGTGTGAGCTTTATTTAAAACATCAAAAGCTTTTTTACTCGATTATGAATTAATAAATTGTACAATTTGACTTGTTCTCATATGGTAATAATACTAATAACTTGGAGAACGAATTTAGCTTTGTTGATTTGGGCTCAAAATTAGTTTTAGTCTTCATGTTAATACAATGACTTTAGAAGCTAATGTGACTCTTGTCTTTGTTAAACGTTAGTCTACAGAATTTAGAGATCCATTTACTACATTACCTAAACTCTTTTGAAACCTTTAGTGAGGCCTATATTAGAATATTGCGCTAGTTGTCAAATGCATTCTGATAGAAGTGTCCGTACTGTAAATCTACAAAATTAATGACTATGTAATTAAATTCCGTAGTGCATTTCCAGCGAGAAAAGAAATAGACATACAGATATACTATGTCAGTTAAACTATCGCCATTTTCCTGCTCCAACTCGTACCTCAGTCGAGCGACATTGTTTTCTTTTGCACAAATGTTGCTTATCTCCAGACAATTGTTTTACTTTTTTCGAATCCAAATCTTTTACTTTTACGTTACTTTGAGTCGCGACGAGACCCACAACAGAAGTTGCAAGGTAACTGAAATTACAACTCGCGATACGACCATTCAACATGTTTGGTATATATTATACATAAGTACTTCTTCTATATATGTATTTACAATGCTGTTAACTGCAAGAATGTGAGGGCATAAACTACAGATAAGTCATTGTAATACTTGTTGGATATCTGCTACCAAAGTGCGGGCGGGTTGTGTGTGGAAGAAAATGCAAACACGCTGTAGAATAATAAGAAAGAAGATAAGAAAAAATCTGTTGAATGAACTATGATAGCATTAAGACTAGCGCCTATAAATAATAAAATATATAAAGAATAGCAACAATAAAATTTCTCAACATATAAAATAATATATATTATACATATCTATACGTAAGAATATATTAAAATCACTTAGTGTTGCAACTACATAAGAGCAAATTCACAGCTACTAGATCTTGAAGAAGACAGTAGTAAAAGTTTGTGGATGCTAGTCGAAAGAAAGAAAAAGATAAATCAAAACAAGTAAGGAAGGGCTAAGTTCGGGTGTAACCGAACATTTTATACTCTCGCAATTTATTTATTTGACTTTATTTATATTATGTAATACACAATTTGACCCACATATTCGTCATTTATATTGTATAAAGTCCATTGAAATTTGGAAACCATAATATTAGGTTAGAAGCACCGAGGTCCTCGCGTTCGATATATGGGGCGTTAAAAACCTATGGTCCGGCTGCTATGGTATGGCTGCCACACTATAAACATAGTATTTGTGCAAAGTTCTGCACCGATATCTTCACTAGTGCTTACTTTATATATTGTAATGTAAACGATTCAGATCCACTTCAAAGTTCTGGTACATAGGAAGTAGGCGTGGTTCTAAACTGATTTGGCCTATTATCACAACATATCATTGAGATGTAAGGAAACTATTACAAACCAAGTTTCATTGAAATCGGCCGAGTAGTTCCTGAGATATGGTTTTTGACCCATAAGTGGGCGACGCCACGCCCATTTTCCATTTTGTAAAAAAATCTGAGTGCAGCTTCCATCTGCCATTTCTTATGTGAAATTTAGTGTTTCTGTCGTTTTTCGTTAGTGATTTTCAACCTAACCTTTGTATGGGAGGTGGGCGTGGTTATTATCCGATTTCTTTCATTTTTGGACTATACTAAGAAGTGGCTAAACAAAACGACTGCAGAATGTTTGGTTTATTTAGCTCTATTGGTTTCCGAGATATGTACAAAAAACCAATTTGAGGGCGGGACCACGCCCACCTCCCCAAAAAAATTACATCCAAATGTGCCCCTCCCTAATGGGATCCTATGTTCCAAGTTTCATTTTCATAACTTTATTTATGGCTTAGTTATGACACTGTATAGGTTTTCGGTTTCCGTCATTTTGTGGGCGTGGGAGTGAACCGATTTTGCCCATTTTTAAAAGCAACCTCCTCAGGGTGCCAAGGAACATGTGTTCCAAGTTTCATTAAGATATCTTAATTTTTACTCAAGTTATCGCTTGCACGGACAGACGGACGGACAGACGGACGGACAGACATCCGGATTTCAAATCCACTCGTCATCCTGATCATTTATGTATATATAACCCCATATCTCTCTCTTATATTTCTTGGTGACACAAACAACCGTTATGTGAACAAAACTATTATACTCTGTGCAACAGGTTGCGAGAGTATAATAACAACAAAAAGCAAAATAAATCTGTAACAGCAGCACTTCACTGAATACAAAGCCTCCGCACAACTATCTCGAAATATTTTTTTGCGTAGAACAATGATGAATTTTACTTAAGAGTCTTGCGCGCAAGTAATCCAGCAAAACAATGGACCCTAAAATGTAAAGGCAATTGTGGATGGTAGGCGATAAATCAGCGCAAGGAAATCACAAGCAGCAAGAGCTAACACAATGGTATTATTAAGAACGACAGTAGCTATAAAAGTTGTAGCAATAACAAAACCGTGGTGAATTCACGAAAAGTAGCGGACACTTAAGTGTTGTGGGAGTAACGGTCAAAAGCGACATTCTAATACCCTGCAGGTTCTTATACAAGTTGTTATCAAATTTTCACTTCAATAAAAGCTTTGGTAGTTTTCTTGTGAGTGAAAGCTCCTTTACAAATTTTGTAAGCGGTACAAGATATAGTTGTTGTCTATAAAGTCTATTTTCAAAATAATCTGATAAATTTGACCTATATGGATAAAAGTTCAATTCAATTTACTGAAAGCTTTTATACTGAAAAGTAGTAGTATAATTAATTTCTGAATGATTCATGACATAAATTAAAAAGCAAAATCGGCTCAAACTACATTAGAACTTTTATTGAAAGCGCTCTCTTTTACTTTTTTAAGTGGTATAGAACGTCCTTACTAAAGCTTTTTATGCATATCTAGCTTTCTCATAGAATGAAACTCTGTCGCTTTCACTTTCTCAAGAAAGCTTCCATGAAAACCCTTTCAATATATTAAAAAGCTCTGCCGATATAATATCAATTTCGTAAGCTTACAATCGAAAATAAATGAATGAATTAAGTGGAGTTTTTAAGCATTTACTTAACCTTCGGAGGCAACTAATAAAGAGTAGAATCATGAGCTATTTTACTATTTATTCACCCTCCTTTGTGTCAATTACTATACTTAATTACAGAATACAATGAAATCTGCATTTCAAGTGAAAATGAAAAATGAAAGCTCCAAAGCTATCAGTACTTTTTTATGTAGTGCTCGAAATATGCTGTTCGTTTATTTACTACACAGCTTTTCTTAATCTGGGTAATAAAGCACCACGAAAGCCCAGTCGCAAAGTAAAGGCGCAGTAAATAAAAAGAAGCAGAATTCAATGTTTGAAGATTTGAAGTCATTCATTGCAAGTAACTACAAATAAGCACTTCCGTTGAAGTAGAAATCGTTTTATTTTCACCATTTGCCTTTTTGGACTACTTACAAGCTCTAATTTATTTTCTGTGTGTGTGTTTCTTATTTTTCTTTTATTACTACTTTGTTGATGTGCCAATGTTTCCTGCCACTTTTCGTTGCTGAATTGATAAGCGTTTTTATGTTCCGAGCATTTGAAGAATTCCGGCTTGTAAATGGTGATTGTTGTGGCGCTTTTCTTTTTGCTTGTTTTCTCTCTGCTAAAGAAAATGTCAACACACACATTTAATGATTGCTATACAGATTAAATTACTTAAGTATGTATTTATAATGTATGTGATTGGCGTTGCAACCGTTTAGCCGGTTATAGCCGAATCGACGATAGTGCGCCACCTCTCTCTCTCCTTCGCAGATCGGCGCCGGTTGGAGATCCCAAGCTTAACCAGGTCGCTCTCCACCTGGTCCCTCCAACGGAGTGGAGGCCTTCCCCTTCCTCGGCTTCCTCCGGCGGGTACTGCATCGAACACTTTCAGGGCTGGAGTGTTTTCGTCCATTCGGACAACATGACCTAGCCAGCGTAGCCGCTGTCTTTTTATTCGCTGAACTATGTCAATGTCGTCGTATAACTCGCATAGCTCATCGTTCCATCGTCTGCGGTATTCGCCGTTGCCAATGTTTAGAGGACCATAAATCTTGCGCAAAACCTTTCTCTCGAAAACCCCAAGAGTCGTCTCATCGGATGTTGACATCGTCCAAGCTTCTGCACCGTAGAGCAGGACGGGAATGATAAGCGACTTGTAGAGCTTGATTTTGGTTCGTCGAGAGAGGACTTTACTGTTCAATTGCCTACTCAGTCCAAAGTAGCACCTGTTGGCAAGAGTTATTCTGCGCTGTCATCATCAATATCATCGGCGTACGCCAGGAGCTGTACACTCTTGTAGAAGATTGTACCTTCTCGGTTTAGCTCTGCAGCTCTCATAATTTTTTCCAGCATCAGGTTAAAGAAGTCGCACGATAGTGAGTCACCTTGTCTGAAACCTCGTTTGGTATCGAACGGCTCGGAGAGGTCCTTCCCAATCATGACAGAGCTTTTGGTGTTGCTCAGCGTCAATTTACACAGCCGTATTAGTTTTGCGGGGATACCAAATTCAGACATCGCGGCGTAAAGGCAGCTCCTTTTCGTGCTGTCGAAAGCAGCTTTAAAATCGACAAAAAGGTGGTGTGTGTCGATCCTCTTTTCACGGGTCTTCTCCAAAATTTGGCGCATGGTGAATATCTGGTCAGTTGTCGATTTTCCAGGTCTAAAGCCACACTGATAAGGTCCAATCAGTTTGTTGACGGTGAGCTTTAGTCTTTCACACAGTACGCTCGATAGAACCTTGTATGCGATATTTAGGAGGCTGATCCCACGGTAATTGGCGCAGATTGTGGGATCTCCCTTTTTATGGATTGGGCAGAGCACACTGAGATTCCAATCGTCAGGCATGCTTTCTTCCGACCATATTCTGCAAAGAAGCTGATGCATGCACCTTATCAGTTCTTCGCCGCCGTATTTGAATAGTTCTGCCGGTAATCTATCGGCCCCCGCTGCTTTGTTGTTCTTCAAGCGGGTAATTGCTATTCGAATTTCTTCATGGTCGGGTAATGGAACATCTGTTCCATCGTCATCGATTGGGGGATCGGGTTCGCCATCTCCTGGTGTTGTACTCTCACTGCCATTCAGCAGGTCGGAGAAGTGTTCCCTCCGTATTTATAATACAAGTTGGAAAACATGTAGGCGTGAATAGTTGATGCTGTAACTAGTATTAAATGTGTGGAATTTAGAATTATTTCGTAAAGAGGGGATTATAATTGTGCGATTATATATAAAATAGGCGGTTTTTGGTTTTTGATTAGACATTTTGTTGTTATACCTTTAAGAATTAATTTAAGAATTTTTCTTTAGATTTTGGAACCCCTTGAAGAATACTCAACTTACAGCAATACGAAGCGGGACTTGGGTTCCAAAAATTTTGCCAGAGGTTTTGGCAACTCCCTCACCTCTTAAAGAAGCTGGAAAGAGACAGTAGTAAAATAAATTAATTGAATGAAATTGGGTTCTACCCTGAGATAGTTAAAAGTTAGAAATAGTAAGCCCAACCAGGTCGAACCAAACAGTTAATATATGACATTAAGATCATATCTCCTCAATGCCATATATAAACTACAGGTAATAAGAAATGGATATATATATGGATATTTTCCAAGATCGTTAGTTCTGTGTTTGGTCGATTCAGGGATGTCCATTGGTTCCATCGAAATGTAACATAATATAAAATTGTGTGTAGAAATCACTAATTAAGGCTATTGGCGGTTCTCCAAAGTGTTGGCTACATTCAGGGTATTCTTCCATTTTACAGTTCAAAATTTATGTTTCATATCATCTTCATTAACTGTGGTGTCTAGCTTAAAAAAATTTTAGCTATAGGTGATATATTATATCTTTAAAGTAATTGTTGGTTGTTTGTATTACAATAACTAAATGTTGTCTATGTTTAGGAATTGACTTTCGATTTCGCAGATCTAAATTCTACTATTAATTGTATTATTCAAGTTAATATTCTACACAAATATTTTATACATAACAAAGTATAGCTTGGAATATATATTAATTTCAGCTTTTCTTTCTTTTCAGATTAATAATCCGGTAAAACTATAAAAAAAATCTCTAATACATATCCCCCATCTTATTGACTGATGTGTTTACTTTGAGGTTCATCTTGTAAAAAAGTTTGACTTCTATCACGATTAGCTTACATAAAAAATATTTATTTATATAGATTGTGCAATACATATTCAAATTTGTTTAATTTCATTTAATTTTTTTCTGTTTTTCATTCATTTTTTTTCAATAAAATATTTTTTTTTTAAATCCAAACTAGCAGCTTTTTTAAAATATCTTAACAAAATTAAAATGTTCAAAATATGCATACAAATAGTACACCCAAAATAACTTGTATTATTGAGGTCATCAAAAAAATTCTAATGAAAATCTTCAAAAATCCGGTACTTGTCACTTCGTTCCGCTTTCTAACGCTGGTGGCATTTTCTTTGTTTTTGAGCAAATGAAAACAATCTTAAATATAATGAGCAAATTTGAGCTGAAGAGTTAATAGTTTTGGTCATTTACAAATTGCCGGGAGGAAAATATTTAATTCATAAATACTTCAGTTGTTATATTGTTGTATAGAAAAATTTAAATAATATACAGTATATACAATTTTATAGCCCAAATGACTGCCTGTGCCCTTTGCGAAAATGTGTAGTCATTGAAAAAGTTTTTCACAGCGGCACCTGCCAGTGGCAGTAAAAATACTCACAAACATATTTACAAACACACATAGACACCAAAGGCTGACTATTTGTTTCACTGCGAATCAGAGTCAATGATCTCTTGTTTGCATATATGTATGTAAGTGAGTATGTATTTATTCGGCCATAAACATAACTATACATATTTGTATACGAAAGTGTAAAATTAAGCAAATTCGACCAAATAAACATCGGATCCAAAAACACACAAAAGTAGGCAATTGGCGTAAATAAACAATCAATTTTTATTGTTGTTGTTGTTTTTATGTTTATTTTTGCGCGCTGCTGATTCAACCCAGAAGCGAGTGCCTCCAAAATGTGCGTGTAATAAGAATTTGTTGTTAAGTGATATTATTGGCAATTGGTAAATTGGCTATGCAAAGCAAGCTCAGTATCTGAGAGAGCATTGGCTTTGCTCCGAGGCTGCAGTTCGTTGGTTTTAATTCGGGAAGATATTTTCAATAATACATATTGGCTGTGATAATATATGTAATAAAGATAGAAACTCTGTCCGCTGCGGTTTAGATGACATTTTTGATACCAATTGTAATTTAAACCCTGTTGTTGTAGTGATATTATTTTGCATGCTTTAAGAAGAACTAATAAAATTTTAAGTTTTTATTTTTATTTTTTTTTCAAATTAAAATCACTGAATTAATATTTAAATAAGTGGCCAGAAAAATAGGTTTATTTTCTAACATCATTTTAAGTACAATGTATAGCATATTGACATATGATACCGCGATGTACTCAGCAGCTGAACGCTAACACGTCATTTCAAAACATTCGAAAAATTTAACATTTCTCATATACCACACGTTTTTGTAGAAAAAGCAAAAACAATACCAAAAACATATGTTACCTTCATGCTTATTTATATAAGTTTTCTTCGTTTTTCCACTTTAAAGTGAATATGTTTTTATTGCATAATTTTTTCGGAGTTTTACGAGCGTGCGCTCTGCGAATACCAGGTAAATGCCAATATGTAGAACCAAAAAATTAAAAGTACGCAAGGAAAGAACCACTAGAGTAGTAAAGTGGTACATGTGAGTTGCTTTTAGTGCCCGCGGCTGGCGAGGTTAGCCATATATGATTGCGCGTGCGTGGCTTGCTTGCGGCATGCCACCACAAGCGTTGAGCCTTTTACGCTCGTAAAAGAATAAAAGTAATAAAAAAGTGTAAAGGTTGAAATGAAAGAATAATTCTCTTAATTAAGAGGTATCTATGAAATAAAGAATTGCATTCCAAAATGTTGCTTAAAAATAACTCTAATGAAAACCAATTTCCCTTAATATAAATAAATTTCCTAATAAATTGCAGTACGCCTATTTGTAGGCAAGGAATTTATTTTAAGGAAATATAGTGTACATACATAACTTTGGAAGAAGCTTATTATGTATGATCTGTATTAACAGATGTTTTTTGTACATATAAATTAAAACATCGCTTTTCGGGAATTTACTCGTTCATATATACTAAGAATTTAGCTTTGCCTACATTTATATATATATATTTGGCGTAGGAACCGCTTTAAGCGATTATAGCCGAATCCACCAGAACGCGCCACTCATTCCTCCTTTTTGCTTTTTGGCGCCAACTGGAAACACCAAGTGAAGCCAGGTCACTTTGCACCTGGTCTTTCCACCGGAGTGGAGGTCGTCCTCTTCCTCGGCTTCCTCCAGCGGGGACTGCATCGAATACTTTCAGAGCTGGAGTGTTTTCTTCCATCCGTACAACATGACCTAGCCAGCGTAGCCGATGTCTTTTTATTCGCTGAACTATGTCAATGTCGTCGTATAAATGGTACAGCTCATCATTCCATCGTCTGCGGTATTCGCCGTTGCCAATGTTTAGAGGACCATAAATCTTGCGCAAAACCTTTCTCTCGAAAACCCCAAGAGTCGTCTCATCGGATGTTGTCAACGTCCACGCTTCAGCGCCATACATCAGGACGGGAATAATGAGCGACTTATAGAGTTTGATTTTGGTTCGTCGAGAGAGGACTTTACTTTTCAATTGGCTACTCAGTCCAAAGTAGCACCTGTTGGCAAGAGTGATTCTGCGTTGGATTTCAAGGCTGACATTGCTGGTGTTGTTAATGCTGGTTCCCAGATAAACGAAATTATCTACAACTTCAAAGTTATGACTGTCAACAGTGACGTGGGAGACAAGACGCGAGTGCGCTGACTGTTTGTTTGATGACAGGAGATATTTCGTCTTGTCCTCATTCACCACCAGATCCATACGTTTCGCTTCTTTATATAGTCAGGAAAACGCACAACAAACGGCGTTTTAGTATGATATAAAAATAAAAAGCGGAACAGTTACCAAATCAAAAAACGTCCTATAAAAATTAGAAGTGTTTTTGCTAAGCGCATATTTTATTATTTTCTTACTATACGAGTACTTTTTTAATTCAAATAAGTAATTTAGAGAATGAAAAGCGTGCAGAATTCCAAAAATATTCTAAATATATGAATTGTATGCCAGTTAGAAACTATTGTAGAAACCCTCTTGTTTATTCAGCTGACATATTTTTTAAAAAGTGGTATGAATTAATGCGTGCTTTCACGTGGATATATAACTTCAATTCATCTTGAAATACGTGGCTGTTTAAATATGTTAATAGCTTAACCCTGCACTCTTGTAAATTACATAATTTTCAGTTTAATTTGTATTATGTGTATTCTGATAGAATAAAAGTACCGAAATAAGTCAACTTGTTCAAATATTTTATACAAATTATACAGAGGAAAATTAAATTTACAAGAATTCAAGGTTAAGGGTAATGACACTTTACGCAAAGGGCGAGCACGTTTTCTTTATTCTTGAATAGAGCAAATAAAAGCATGTGTTCAGCAAGCTGAAAAGTTATACTATACTCTTTTAGAGCCGAAATTCTTTGGCTGAAAATTATCGAAATATTATTCTGCTTTTATGTATTTGTATCTACGCGACAATTAAACATATTTATTCAAGTGTTCAACAATTTAATGTGTTTGTTAACATTTTGCACTTCAAATATAATATTCTGAGTAAAAATAAATGCGGTAATTTAGTGACTGATGCGGAAATAAATGTGCACAAAACTTTCCACACGAAGATTAAAATGTTTGTTTTTCAAAATTTAACACTTCCTACTCAGTATTTGTTTATATACATATAAAATTTAACCATGAACATATAAATGCGGAAGGGATTTTGCAATCGAACACAAAGGGAATTAAAAACTATACATAACCTTAAAAATGGAATCTATTTCAACGCTACGTCAGAACTTTAACTAAACGTTTTCAAACTCTTCTTACTCTTTCCCAGCTTTCTACTCAATTGCAAACACTATTTCCTCGACGTTTTGGCATTCGTTTTAGCCCACAAGATTGTAGGATTCTTTCTGTATCTTCATCTTTCATCTTCGCTACTTTGAAATTTTTAGAAAATTTATTTAGCTATAATTTTTTCTACTACAAACTTCTCTGTGTCTTTGCATTCGTTTCTTTTTCCCCTTTTTTATTGGAAGCTGTCATATCCATATTTCATTGAACGCCGCATTCCTATGCCTAAGAAAAATATAAAAAGTTTACATATGCTTTGAAATGCTTTGCAAGCAATACTTTCTTGTTACTGTTGTTGTTTTGAATTGTTTTTTTTACGTTTTTTTAGGCTTGTTAAGGTGAGTACAACACATTTTGCTTTCGTATACAGGCAACCTTGTTACCGCATCCCCGCCAATCAACATGCAAATAACAGGAGCTAACACCCGATATGCCAATATATGTGTATGTGTGTATGTAGTAGCTATAGTAGCGCCCGCAAAAAAAATCGGTCGTCACCTCCAACGCCATCGAGTTCATTGAATTCTTGCAGCTAGTGTTGTTGTTGCTGTTTGATTCTGTTTCTTCCTCGTTCTGCTTGCATCTACGCGTTGTTGTTGTTGGCCAGTCACCAAACTCATGAATAATTCTCCAAAACAGGTTCCTTGTTTTGGCAGCCACTGTCACTGCCAATACGCGTAAGCATCTGTGTGTGTACACTTGCTGCACCTTTTGCACTGTCTCGATAAGGTGCATGTAGTCATCAAATGCAACATTTTTCATGCAACAACAACAACTGTAGCGTGAAGCACACCGCATGCTGCCGTTCGTATATGAGTGTGTGAATGAGTTTATGAGTATGCTTCTATGGTTATTTCTCATTTAGGCCTATTTATTTGTTTGTGACTTTTCTTAATTGCATCATTGGTTGCGGCAAAATCTCTTCCTGGTTGTAATGACACAGCGCTCGAAGGAGAACCGTGGAGTCTATATTTAGGAGTGCAGCGAGTTTCTAGTGAGTGAATATGTTGTGAATAAATGTATCTTCATAGGGTAGTCCATGAAGTGGTTAATCTTTTCATAAAATGTTGGACTGGTAAAAATTCGATGGATTTTCCTTATTGTTCATGGTCCTTACGAAGTAAATCGGAAAAGCTATACCTAGGCAAGTTTCTTAGCACCTACTACAGATTTCCAACTCATTTCTTTGGTAAAGTGTGTGCTATCTCCCATTTTATGACAGTCCAAACTTATTTTGGGGATTTTCTTGATATTTTCATCCACATCAGTCTCTTTTGGACGTTAAGGCATATTGTCACGAATAGTATACTGCTTGTAAACAAAATTTTTTTGTTTTTTTGTTATAAACAAAATTTTTTCCCCAAATTCTTTTTCTTCAAAATACCAAAACCTGAGTCCCACGTAATGTCACACCTCACCAACATATTGTCGACATTTGTGAAATTTATATACTTATCTTGAGAAGATCAGAACATATGAGTTCAGTGCCTTACTTTATTAATTATTTCTTGTTGATATTATTTCAGAATTTATTAAAAATGACAGCACTGGATAATAATAAAAATAAAGTCTCATTTAAATCAAATCTGATAATATTGATATTATTTTATGTTTACAAAATAAAATTTATTAAATGGTAGAATTCTGTAGAATTATTTGCTTATACAATTCTTCTTAAAATGTTTTTTTTTTGGTAATTTTTAACTAGTTATTTCATATTTCGCTAAAAAATCAGGTGGTAACTAAAAAATATATTTTATAATTTTTAGTAAATTTAAGGTTTAAACGTTTCACCCGTTGCTCGGTACACCACTAAACATTCTTGTTAATTCCAACATTTTCGCACAGTTTAGTTGCCAGTAACCTTAGCTCCCTATCCAATTTTGTCCTTAGAATAGCACACCATAATCAACTGTTTTTACTCAGCAACTGCACCTATCTTTACTATTTTATATTCCTCTACAGGAATAGATATTAATTTTTCCATAATATAGATTTTATATCATCACACCATATACATACACATGTACTTAGCTATATACTTGCATATTAATGAGTATGCACTTACCAATGGTATATGTCAGCGCACTTATCACCGCAAAGAATGCGGCAGTGGTCACATAAATGTTCGCAACTACGGTTAACCATAGAACAAACACTCTACCATACATACAAACATTCATATGTACATGTAGCTATCTGCTGCATGTTCTTTTGTGCCACCAAAGCAATGCAGTTGCTGAGTTCTTTTCTGCAAGTCACAGCAGGAAATCTCAATTCTACATCATTCCAAACAATTCAAGCAATTCTAGCATTAACAAACGTTTGTTACTTCAGGAGCTTCCTTGCGGTTGCCGTTTTATATGCAAGTAAGCTCATATATTGAATATCTCTCATCACATTTACGCATTCCCTGGCTCCTAAGAAGACTCTCTGCGCAATCTAATCATCATAAGTATATAGCTGTTGTTGTTATTGTATGTCTTTTTATCTTCTACTGCTTCTATTGCTAATGCTGACGCTGTCGCTGCGGCCACAAGTCGTTAGAGTGTGGTTTATAAAGCTGCATTCATCGGATACTTCTAAGCTTCTTCGTCATCTTCGTGGTTAGCTGCTTGCAACTCGAATTGCTGGCTTGCATCTTTTGTTCTACGCCATTCTTTACGTTTTTTTCTTCTTCCGTGTGCTTAGGTTAAAAGCGGGAAATCCAAGTTGTTCGGAGCTTGTTGGTGTTTTGTTGCGATCTGCTGTCTTTAGTCTGGCTTTAGTATGCATGTATATTTGGTTGTGTGTCTCAGCTGCAGCAAACGTGTTCGCTTGCATAACGAATCGTTCACGTTCTCTTGGGTGCTGTAGATGAGCAAGCTACGCTGTCGTATCAGTTTACAATGACTGTATTTATTTATAGGTTAGGTTAGGTTAGGTTAGTCTGGTAGGCCTGCAGGCCACGCATAGACCAGTTATGGTCCTTTGCGATACCAGAATGGAGTGCCTTTACGTGTTCCCTGAGTAGTAGTCATCGTTCAGGATGCCTGCGCCTGTCGTGAATTTTAATACTTTATGAGGCTTCACTGACGATATCTCCTCTAACTTATCGTACTGTGGGGCCCCTAAGTACCTAAAACGCTGTCTCGCTAACGCAGGTCTAACGCACAAGAGATGCTCCACTGTTTCCTTGGTGCCCTGCTCTTGACATTTTCTGCATTCCTCCCGATCTGACAGCCCCATTTTATAGGCATGCGCCGCTACAAGGCTGTGACCGATAAGAACGCCAACCATGGTCCTACAGCCCTTTCTATCGAGCTCCAGTAGGAACCTTGTATATTTTTGATCTACCGCTTTGCACATGACTTTTGCAGTTTTACATCCCGGCAGATCCTTCCAGCGAGATATGATTCTTCTTGCCATGCACCTGTCTATGTCATCGTATAGAATGTGCATGGGTTTAGCGAAGTTGATCATGTTTCCGGGTGACAGCTGTACACCACTCTTGGCAATCCCGTCTACGATTTCGTTGCCCTCGATGCCTTTATGGCCTGGCACCCAGTAGAAGTGTAGCTTCATATTTCTGGCGACCCTCACCACTGCTGCCCTGCTGCTCAGGACACTTTTGGCCGATATTCGACACGATGTTACTGCCTTGATTGCCGCTTGGCTGTCTACGTAGATGTTAATTTTAGAGTATTGGCCTTGTGCGCTGGAGGCTAGCTCTGCTGCCTTCCCAATAGCAAAGACCTCTGCTTGAAATATACTG
Organism: Zeugodacus cucurbitae; assembly: GCF_028554725.1. Classification (NCBI taxonomy): domain Eukaryota; kingdom Metazoa; phylum Arthropoda; class Insecta; order Diptera; family Tephritidae; genus Zeugodacus; species Zeugodacus cucurbitae. Next base: position 14,707,496 of record NC_071671.1, read on the forward strand.
CAGTGGTTCGGCAGTTTGAATGGTTGTCTTATGCCTAATTCCGGACAGTATATTCCTGCACCTAATCCTTCATCCATTTTAGAGCCATCCGTATAGATATTTAAGGTGTTGCGTGTAGTTACGGTGCCCTTGCGCCAACCATCCTTTACCATGTTTACCATGAAACCTCTTTCGCAGTTGTAGAATGGGACCAGATAGTCGATACCTGTCAGACTGCTCTTAGCGACCGAGCTGTGTCCGAAGGATCTGTATGTGAATTCACCTATTGCCATCAGTCGACCCGCCGATTTCGCAGCGCAGCTTTCGGCAAAGAGGTCTATAGGTGGCAGGTTTAATATTCGTTCTAGAGCAGCCGTTGGGGTGGTTCTTAGGGCCCCCGTTATACATAGCGCTGCAAGCCGCTGAACCTTTTCCATCGGCTTCCGATACGTAGATTTTCTGGTACCCGTCCACCATACCAGAACCCCACCCCGTAGAGCAGAATTGGTCTCACTATTGCTGTGTAGCACCGGTGCATGAGAGTGGGAGAAAGCCCCCAGGTAGTTCCAAGCATCTTCCTGCATGCATACAGAGCATTACTGGCTTTCCTCACTCTCTCTTCCACATTGTACTTCCACAGAAGTTTGGTGTCCAAGACTACCCCCAGGTATTTGGTACGGTCCTTGAGCGGGAGCTCGGTCCCATTTAGCGAAGGGGGCCTCCATGCAGGTGTTTTGTACCTTCTAGTAAACACCAGAAGGTCTGTCTTTTCCGCATTGAGCCCCAGTCCCGCTTGTGTTGCCCAGTTATTGACAGTGCTGAGAGTGCTGGTCATTATACTGCTGACAGTGTGCAGACATTTTCCCGTTATTAAGATGGCGATGTCATCCGCATACGCTGTTATCTTGGGAGCTTTTTTTTTCAAACTGTTTTAGTAAGTTGTTTACCACTAATGTCCATAAGAGTGGAGATAGCACTCCGCCTTGCGGAGTACCTCTACAGACTTCCTTGGTCACACTGGCATCATTCCATTCTGCTTTTATCTTTCTAGACATCAAGAGGTTTTTCACCCACCTTTGTATGACAGGCTCAACACCCATTGTCTCAATACTTCGCAGTATGGATTCCGTAGACACATTATTGAATGCTCCCGAAATGTCCAGGAATGCCCCCAGAGCATATTCCTTGTATTCTAGAGCTTTTTCAATGTTATATACCAATGAATGAAGTGCAGTCTCCACGGATCTGCCTTTTGTATACGCATGTTGCGATTTGGACAAGCTGCCAGGAGGCGCTGTGTCTCTTATATGTGCATCTAGTATTTTCTCCAGCGCCTTCAGAAGGAAAGAGGTAAGACTTATGGGCCTGAACTCTTTCGAGTAGGTTGGATTGTTTTTACCTGCCTTCGGTATGAAAACCACCCTACCCTCTCTCCATGAGTGCGGTACATAACCAAACCTTAAACATCCTCTGAATATCACTCGCAACCACGGCACGACCAGCTGCATTGCGTTCTTTAGCATGGCTGGAAAGATGCCATTCGTACCGGGAGATTTGTAAGAGTCGAAGGAGCGGATTGCCCATTCTATTTTATCCTCCGTGATTATACACTCGGACAGGATAACAGCAGTATTTCCTTCGTGTGGAGTGTTAACCGGGTTCTTGCATCCCGGAAAGTGTGCGCTAACTAGAACCTCTATGGTGTCCCTGCAATTCTCCGTCCACTCTTCGTTGTTTCTGCGAACCAGGCCTGGCGAGGGGGGGCTTTTAGATAACAGTTTTCTAAGTCTTGCCACTTCATTTGTTCTTTCAAAGCTGCTACAAAAGTTTTTCCAGGACTGTCGTTTGCTCCTACGCATTAACTTTTTGTAGTCTCTTAACAGATCCTTATATTCATTCCAACATTCCTCGCTCTTGGCTAGCTTGGCCAAGTTGAAGATTTTCCTTACACTGCGTCTACACGATTCGAGCTTCTTGTTCCACCAAGGGGGTCTCGTTTTGCGTTTGGGCCGCAGCATAGGACAAGCGGAATGATAAGCTTTAGTAAGAGTGCTACAGAAGAGATTCACACCGTCCTCTAACTCTTGTGGAGAGTTGAACACGCACGGTCTAAGTCTTTTACCAAACAGTATTTGTCGGTAACGTACCCAGTTTGTAATTCTGGGGTTTCTTCTAGCCTCAAGTCTAGCTTTAACCCCCTTTCTAATAGAGAAATGTATATATCTATGGTCAGAGAATGACGGTGTACTTAGCACCCTCCAGTTCTCAACCGTTGTACCACTACTGGTGTAAAGTGTAAAGTCTAGGACGTTTTTCGAGGTTGGTCCTATATACGTAGGTTCCTCCCCCCGGTTTGCTATCACTAGACTACTCATTAATATAAAGTTTAACAGGGACTCACCTCTTGCATTGATGTCTCGGCTTCCCCAAATCGTGTGGTGCGCGTTAGCGTCAGCCCCAACTACCAGCGACTGTTTCCTTCTGCTGGATGTAGCCACCAGCCTCTGGAGTTCTGCAGTCGGTGCCTCGCCGTCATGTGGCATGTAACAGGATGCAAGGAGTATGAGCTCATCCCTGCAATCCTTTACCGCCACCACAGTCAGGTCATCTGTGGAGAGATTTAAGTTAACATGGGAATACAGCTTTTTGCTTACCAGTACCGCCGTTCTTACCTGGTTAGTGACGCTCGGAGTATATGTTGTGTAGTTAGGTGACTTTAGTCCAGCGACCACGTTACCCGATGCTATCCATGGTTCCTGGACTAAAGCCACATCGTAGCCGCCCTTCTCTAGATTGAGAAGGAGCTCGGCAGATGTGATCTCACTTTTGTTGAGGTTCACCTGAAGTACCGTCAGCTCCTGGTTCATTAACCTTAGAGTACTGATCAGGTGACCCCTCCACCTCCTGCAAGACTAATGAAGTCGCCATTATTTCTTCAATTCCGAGATCTTTTTCGACTTCACCCGTCTCCAGTGTGTTTACATTGCCATCCGCAGGGTGGCTCTTTTTGAGGCGAAGGAATACGCTTCCAACTCCCCACGCCATCATCCCGAATCTGGCATATAAAATGTCGTCAGCCGCCTTATTGATTTGGAGTATGTAGCTCTGGCCTCCATCTGCGTTTGCAGTTTTAGCTACGCTCAGTACTCTTCAATCACTGGTCGGCACGTCCGGCTTTTGTCGTTGTAGCAGTCGAAGTGCATGTTCCGAGGTATCACCACCTTCGCTTTGGGAACCGACGGAATGCTGCTCCGATCCACAACTTAGAGTTTCGCGTCCTTCCACAGGTTTGGAAGCGTTCTCACTGCTTCCTTCACCCATGTCAGCAACGGGTCGTCCTTACATTTAAGGATTTTGACGCCACCAAGCCACTCTGCTCCATCACTTTGGCATTGGTGCGCTAGGATCGGCGTCCATCCTCGAGAAGAGCTCTTCTAGTAGCTTCATTTCGACTACTTTCCACCTCTCCTGCGACATCTGTCCCAGCGGGTTACTGCGGTCAATGAGAGCCACGATCAAGTGTCGCTTTGCCACCTCATTAGATGCCGCCGCTGCTCTGGACGTTGTCGGCTTGTCGTCCGCTCGCTTGACTTTTGGCTTCTCAGCCTCGTCTTTTGTCTTTCTTTTCTTTGTTGGCGCTTTCGGTTCGCTCTCTGTCGACCGTTGCCTCTTCTCAGCAATATGCTCCTCGATACGGTTAGCAAATGCTGAGTTCGAGGCACTGCACCAACTACGTGAGGCAAAGTGCGCTCGGCCGCTTTTCACCTCCTCTCTGGCCCAAGCCAACCATTTCATCTCCTCTTCACTCAGGTTGGACTTGCCTTCGAGTCGGTTACAAATGCCGACCGCCGCTTGTATCTCGATTTGGCCTTCAACCCCTCCTTGCTGGGCTTCTTCCGGGACCCTCTCTTGTTGCCAGAGTTGGAACCCTCGGTCGAATCCCGCGGAGAGCGAAGAAGCTCTTCCTCTTTGTCTGTATTTATGCTCACAGCGCTTTCTGGGTCCGAATCTTCATGGACTGCGGAACCCGCGCGCTGCAGAGCTGGTCTGGCAGTAGCATTACAACCACCGCAACCTGCTCCCGTTGCAGTGGAGGTGTGGCCGCTGGCGACACAGCTTGAAAAGTCGCTGTGCCCGCCGGTGGTAGCAGCCTCGTCTCCCACCGACGTTTGGGCTGATATCCCAGCCCGCAGTTCTTATTTTTTGTCCTCCATTTTGAGTTTTTGTATTCGGGGGTCTCTACCCCTAGCGTTTTATACCTACCGCAAGGTACCTCACTGGCAATGGCTGATGTACTCACGCCTCCACCGCCCTATGAGGATACATATAGAGCATTCCAACATATGATGATGGATGTGGAGTACATCAGCCTTAGCTAGATGGCTTGAGACCCCAGCAGTGCAGGCAGCGCCACCCATTGCCCAGTCGACACCCGCGCGGAGGATATAGCCAAGAGGAATTTTTGTCGACCAAATTTATTTATTTTCTATAATTTTTTATAGAATTTTATATAATAAAATTGTTTTGTTTATTTGTTTTATTATAGCTTTTATTTTATCTTCGCTTTACGAGTATGTACACAAAGCTGCTTTGAGTAGAGTGGTGACAATCTCTTCTAATATCTACTTAGTACTAAATAGCTTTCATTTCTAATGTAATCTCATGAGAATTATAAGAATTATCCTTCTTCTATAGACCTATTTGTCCAATCAGTGAAATTCATATGAATAAGTCTTTTTTTTTACTGTTTAACTTTTAATGCTTCATTTAGGAAAAGGTTTTGAATTCTGAAAGTTATATTAGAACTTTCCATGTTGATATTGCTAATCTTTCTAAAATTAGGTCTATAAATACTAAATCAACCACATTCTAAATCACAAAATGTGGCCACATTTTCTCACCCCTTACATTTTTTCCACCAAAGCTTACCCACACACACACATATACTCCCGCCAATGCTTAATAGCCAACTTAATCCACTGAACGGCCATTAGCTACTGTATTCTTTGTAAGAACGAGTAATGTTGCACCCTGTGCCCAAGACTCAGTGGCATACAATTAAGTTTACGCGCTGCATTGTTTACTACTTTGTGGCATTCGCACAAATGAGTTAATGACGTGTGCTAATAGCAGTAGCTGAAAGGCGCCAAGCGCCATTATATAGATGCTTTGTGAGTGAGCTGCCGCTACTTACTTTTAAAAGGATAATGGCGTTATAGACTGGTTGATCGAAGGTATGCTGTGTGTGAAGAAATGCAGGGTGCGGTTTATGTGGCAGGCGCTAAAGAAGAAGATTTTGCACATCATTAGAGGGAACTTCAGTTTTGGTTATTATATAGAATTTCATTTTAAATACTGATTGGATTTTTCATTAATCAGGGCCACTTTTCCTACATCTCATTTTTATAGTCATTATACCCTCTTACGCTTTTGTAGTCGTGTTTACTAAAGTCATCACTCGATTCATCTTGTCATGTTCCTCAGGTCTTATTTGTTGGAAGGTTTCGTTTAAAATAACTAATTTATCTGATATATTAGATTGTTCGCAAATATTCATAAAACAGTCTCTTGACTCTTTGACTGTTAATTGTTTTTATAAGAATTCCAGAAATTTTATTTATTTCACACAAATTACATAATCGTCTGCCTTAAATTATGTTATTCTCACCCTTTTCATAAGACATACTTTTTATCTGAATGAATGGTTGCAACACCTTTAGTAGAATTCATGCCACATTGTAGTCGATATACATCTCTATTCGGGGTAAAGACCAGCTGTCGATCTTCCTCACTTCCATTAGTAGGGAATGATTTAATTTTAGATCGACTCCGCTTATTCTATTATATAAATTATTTTTAATTCGTTAGTTATATAGCTTGTGGTTTAAATTTAGCCCGTTTACCGCACACGAAAAGTAGGTGTTACGAAGCTTTAACGGCGGCGTTGCTTCTTCAATTTATTACCTTAGTAAATGTTTTTGTTGCTGTTTTTTTTTTAAATGCAAAATAACCTGTAATCATTTGAGTTATAAGATGTTTTTGGTTTTTGGTTTTAGTTTCAGATTTTGATTTGTTAATCTAAATTTTTAGATTTATGGGTTGGATTTTAAAAAGTTAAAAATTATCTGTTTCGCCTTTTGTTTGCTTACTTCATGTGTGGGAATATTATTGATTGATTTTGTTTTTAGTTTATGAATATTCCTGTGTTTGTAATTATCATATGTATATAGACGCCTTTAGTGGGACCAACAAAAGCCTATGGCTGGACATGAAACAAGTCTCTACTGCTACAGATTTTACAGATCTATGAAACCAATGTTTAGCGTTATATAAATTCAAAACCGATTGTGCTCTTCGAAATGGTTTGTATTTCCTAAGTTTTTTCGCATTAAAAATCACTATGATCTCTCGGGTGAGTTTACGAGGTGAATTAAAAGTTTTACAATGATAAACAAGGCTATTGTTATAAGTTTTTAATAACTATTTTTTGGACAAAAAGTTGAGTTCACATTTTTTAATGAAATTCTGAAATGAGCTTTTAAGCTTAAAATCAAAAAATGTGGATTTAACCTTTACAAAATTTGAGTTTCATGTCGTTACTATATTGATCAGTGCTTCCAGTTTTTCTTTTCTTAAGCACCCTGTATTTATTTTTAGAAAACTGTGTGCCAAAAATAACAAATAAAAACCTAAAATATATAAAAAAAATTAAAAGTGTAAAAATATAATTATAAAAACTAAAAACAAATTATTTCCTTAAAAATATATTAACGAGCGTAACATTTTATTATGCCGACTTTTTATTACGTCTTAGTTGGCTGTAAATAAAGCATTTAATTGCCACTTCTTTAAAATCTAATAAAGACTAAGTAAAAATAGATTATTCAAACAAGTTGCTAGACCAGACACAACAGCAATAACAAAGACAACCTAAGTAATTGTAAAATACTGCAATAATAAATTTTATTAAACATCTTAAGTTTATCGTTTGCTCACAAACAAATGCAGCAATCCACTTCAAGAGACCGTCTGCTACAGGTTTTCAAACGCTTGCACTCGAAGGCAAAATAATAATAATATTTTTGCAAGTAAAAAATCTTAAAATCTAAGTAAATCTGCGCAACAGCTAAGAGGCTGGTTGCATTCGTGTTGGTCAACTGGCGACCTTCAACATTCATATTGCCGTTAATGAGTAGACAAGCTGACGGCAGAGCGCGATTGTTGTTCTTTGCGACTGGCAGATGAGTTGTCGCGACAACATTGTCACCAAAGCAACTCTTGGCCAATCTCAGCTTGAGCCACATCATTACCGTTAATGGCGAATAATAAGAAAATATTTTCATTTATTAATATTGTCCTTAACTACAAAGCAAACACGTTGATTAAAAAATATTTGCGTAGATATTCTTGTTCTTATCTTCAAAGCGCGTTACGTCAGGTAGCGCGGCAACTATTCACTGTGTCTCTTTAATGACATGCTATTATAAGTTATTGCGAAATATTTCCAAAATCGAAAAGAGCTATAAACAGCTGCAAAAAAAGGAAATACAAAAGTATTAACTGCATATGAGACTGAAAGGTGAAATATTAATGTTTGGTGGCGTCAGCTAGAGTGTAAAAATGTTTAACAAGGAAGGATTTAAATGAGAAATGTCATTTGGAAAATAATAAATAAGCAAACTGCAAAGGTGAGGTTAGACATATTTCGGCAGATCGCGAAGGTTCTATGATTCAAATAAGAGTCATAAATTCAAAGTATGTGAGAATTAGGAGTCTTTGTTCGACCTGTATACATATGTAGATACGTATGTATGTATATATCAATGCGTTCACGGTTCACGGTACCAACTTTAAAATATGTAATTACCTATAATTCTACATATGGTAATCTAAATTTGAAATTAAATATTTTCTCTTATACAATTTAATCCGAATATGTAATTTTACTCCGAAAATACAATAATTGTTTCTATTTGATTTGCGATGTTGGGGTTCCTACAAATTAATCGAAATAAATATTGTTTCGTTGGCATATATAACTCCGAAAATATAATTGAACTACGAAAGTACTATACAATTTAACATGTTAATACCATTTTAGTTTGGTTATGTGGTTTCACTGCGGAAATAATGATATACTCCGAAAATAGACAAATATTGAAACACTAACTGTGATGTGATTTGCTATGGCTGGGTATTTACCAATAATATTGTGGTACTGAAATAAATATTTTTCCTTTGGAAGAAGTAATTTCCGAAATAAAAATTTCACCGGAAATATAATTTTTCCCGAAAATGTCAATTTCTTACGAAAATGTCAATTTACTCCAAATAATTTAAGATCATTCCTTCCATTTCTGTAATATCATTATCTCTAAATGTGTCCAAAAAAACATGTTTTACAATATACGAAACAAATTAGATTTCCTACCACCTATTCTTAAAAAATGTTTTTATAACATAGACCATAATGAAATCTTTATATTACTCTGAAATAGTTTTACTCCGAAAATGAAGCACAATTCCAACAAGTAAGGAAGGGCTAAGTTCGAGTGTAACCGAACATTTTATACTCTCGCAATTTATTTATTTATATATATATATATTTGGCGTAGGAACCGCTTTAAGCGATTATAGCCGAATCCACCAGAGCGCGCCACTCATTCCTCCTTTTTGCTTTTTGGCGCCAACTGGAAACACCAAGTGAAGCCAGGTCACTTTGCACTTGGTCTTTCCACCGGAGTGGAGGTCGTCCTCTTCCGCGGCTTCCTCCAGCGGGTACTGCATCGAATACTTTCAGAGCTGGAGTGTTTTCTTCCATCCGTACAACATGACCTAGCCAGCGTAGCCGCTGTCTTTTTATTCGCTGAACTATGTCAATGTCGTCGTATAAATCGTACAGCTCATCGTTCCATCGTCTGCGGTATTCGCCGTTGCCAATGTTTAGAGGACCATAAATCTTGCGCAAAACCTTTCTCTCGAAAACCCCAAGAGTCGTCTTATCGGATGTTGTCATCGTCCACGCTTCAGCGCCATACATCAGGACGGGAATAATGAGCGACTTATAGAGTTTGATTTTGGTTCGTCGAGAGAGGACTTTACTTTTCAATTGCCTACTCAGTCCAAAGTAGCACCTGTTGGCAAGAGTGATTCTGCGTTGGATTTCAAGGCTGACATTGTTGGTGTTGTTAATGCTGGTTCCCAGATAAACGAAATTATCTACAACTTCAAAGTTATGACTGTCAACAGTGACGTGGGAGCCAAGACGCGAGTGCGCTGACTGTTTGTTTGATGACAGGAGATATTTCGTCTTGTCCTCATTCACCACCAGACCCATACGCTTCGCTTCTTTATCTAGTCTGGAAAACGCAGAACAAACGGCGCGGTTGTTGCTTCCGATGATATCAATATCATCGGCATACGCCAGGAGCTGTACACTCTTGTAGAAGATTGTACCCTCTCTATTTAGTTCTGCAGCTCGTATTATTTTTTCCAGCAATAGATTGAAGAAGTCGCACGATAGTGAGTCACCCTGTCTGAAGCCTCGTTTGGTATCGAACGGCTCGGAGAGGTCCTTCCCGATCCTGACGGAGCTTTTGGTGTTGCTCAGCGTCAATTTACACAGCCGTATTAGTTTTGCGGGGATACCAAATTCAGACATCGCGGCGTAAAGGCAGCTCCTTTTCGTGCTGTCGAAAGCAGCTTTAAAATCGACAAAAAGGTGGTGTGTGTCGATCCTCTTTTCACGGGTCTTCTCCAAAATTTGGCGCATGGTGAATATCTGGTCAGTTGTCGATTTTCCAGGTCTAAAGCCACACTGATAAGGTCCAATCAGTTTGTTGACGGTGAGCTTTAGTCTTTCACACAGTACGCTCGATAGAACCTTGTATGCGATATTTAGGAGGCTGATCCCACGGTAATTGGCGCAGATTGTGGGATCTCCCTTTTTATGGATTGGGCAGAGCACACTAAGATTCCAATCGTCAGGCATGCTTTCTTCCGACCATATTCTACAAAGAAGCTGATGCATGCACCTTATCAGTTCTTCGCCGCCGTATTTGAATAGCTCGGCCGGTAATCCATCGGCCCCCGCCGCTTTGTTGTTCTTCAAGCGGGTAATTGCTATTCGAATTTCTTCATGGTCGGGTAATGGAACATCTATTCCATCGTCATCGATTGGGGAATCGGGTTCGCCATCTCGTCATCAAAAGGGGGGTTTCTCATCCGAGGCCTGTGTTTCTTATTCACTGGTTATTCGTTTTTATGTGGTGGGTCCCAAGCCCTACGCACAACCGCACAAGCGGGCTTCGCCTTCTCACTTTAGCTCGCCTCCAAACGGATGTCTGTTAGCTACCCAGGGGATACTTGGTCTAAAACCGGAAGTCGTGAGCTGCTTGAGTCATATGCAAAAGAATCGTTCCTGGCCACTCCCAAGTGAATGGCAATCAGAAACTTTCCTCACTTGCGTGAACTTCTACATATGACCCCACAAATTATTTATTTAATTTTATTAATATAACCACAATTTGACTGACATATTCGGCATATACATATGTATATATTAGGGCTCTTAAAATTATTCGATTAACCTGAAAACCGATTATTCGAATAACCAGTTTGTAACCGTTGGTACGAATAGTCGTTCTACTGCTGTTATACGAATAGTTATACTGTATCTATTCGAATAAATGAAAATTATTTAAAATCCAAACAGCCTTTGATTTTTTAAAGTTTCCGCATTCCAGCCACTTTATCTGAATCAGAAAGGACGTTCTCCATTGTTCGAAACATTATGACACCAGGTAGAAGCTGCTTGCAACCAACAAATGTTAACCTTTTAAATTTCTTATATCAAAATAGACGTTTTATGAAAAATACTGATATAATACATTCGCCCAGTTGAAATAGTTAAAAACTATTTTGTCATTACTTAATGGGTCCCTTGAAATCATTGTTTTTTTGAATTTTAAAGCAAGTTCTTTGTTAGTTTTAATGTTTCACTTTTTTCAGTAAAAATAAGAAAATTATTGAACTTGCACTATTCGAATAGTCGACAACGATCGGTTAACCGAATAGTCGAAAATGAGCGGTTAATCGAATAGTCGATGATTATTTGAATAATGCCCAATTCGGTTAATTCGGTTAGTCGAATACCAAGAGCTCTAGTATATATGACTTAAACTTAGTAGGGGGCGAGGCCACGCCCACTTTCCAAAAAAAATTAAATCCAAATATGCCCTTTTCTAGAACAATCGTTTGTACCAGGACTTACAAACAACCGTTATGTGAACAAAAATATAATACTCTCATAGCAACTTTTGTATAACGCATATCATACAGATTTTGTCTCGAGATGTTACCTATCTCAAATACGGTCAAAGTAGAATCGCTTGGCAACAAAAACAAACATAATTAATGGTTGGAGATAAACAATTTACCATAAACGATAGCTTCACAGGAAAAACGGTGGCTGAGACAGGCGCTGAATTTGATTACAAACACACTAGCAACTCCAAGCTTATTGCCATCGAATTGCCAAACGAAGTGCTAAACGGCAACGCTGGTAGCATCCACACAGTATTATAAAAATCTTAATTGATTTGACGGCTAAATGTTTTTGGGATTTAAAATATCAACATTATGTTGCTTTTGTTGTTGTTGTATTGCTTCTTTGTATCTGGGTGTTTCAGCTGCTGCGACATGCAAACGAATGTTCAAAAAAGGCAAAACCAGAACAAAGTAAATGGAAAACTGCTATTAGCAATGACTTCAGTTACTTTTACGCGCACAACATTTCCGCAACTCAAGCGAAGAGCGTTGTCACCTGCCCACCATTCCGCAGATCTCCTTACGATTCTGAACTGCATATATTTAAATGCATACATATTTATGTACATACTTAATTATATATACCAGTATATACAAGGTACGATTGATGCAGGATTGCCCGCATACAAAGGCGCAACGTGCGCCACACTTTAGTATTATTCTTTGTTAAACAAAAAAAAACGTATTGTTGTTGCTTTTGTTGTTTTCTCGACATTCGTTGCACCTCCAGCGTGATTAACAGTTAAGAATTCCGCAGCCAAAGTAATAAAATGCTAAGTGAAGTCGGCTTTAAGTGGGCAAACCGCTGCAACATTAAGGTCAACTAAGCGTAGCGCAGAGCGAGGCTTAAGGCAAACGCGAGTTGAAGAGCACTAAAACAATGCACGCTTTGTTGTTGTTGGTGATGTTTTTTGATTTCATTTTCTATAGAAACAGAAACCAGTTGTAAGTCTCGGTATGCGGCAGTGGCGGCCAAATGAAATGCAAATGCACCAACAATAAAAATAATAACAACAAAGTAAGATAAGCAATATGCATAGAATTAAATAAATGAAGGTGTATGGAATGGCTTTAGGCTGAACTTTGAGTTCGGCAGCTTGGAAGCTGTTTCGGGCTGGAGGGCAGCTTCTAGGCATGATTAGTGCGGTACATGTTATAGTTGTAGTTGTAGTCATAGCGAGCAGCGACTGCTGTAACAATTGTAACAGATATCGGAAAACAACAACAACTGCTGGTATATAAGATAAGCCGGCGTACATTTGCGAGGAAAATCAGTGACAGTTAACATTGTTATGTTGGTTGGGTCGGAAAAAGAGAAAAATGTATGTAAACAAATGCGCATGGATATTCCATTACGAATTCTAAAAATACCAAAAACGCACTATTTTACATATTTACATTTAAGTGAGCTATTTCTACCAACTTTGTTGCGATTTTATGTTTAACGATATCTATATAGACCGAATTTTTGTTTTAACACATTTCATAACCGAACCACATCGTCTCATAGCCTCAATTACTATGTTCTGAAAGTTTACTTTAAATAGGTAACTCTTTCTGGAAGACTCTCTTTAATAACCAGAAGTTCTGAATTAAATGACGATGTATACTTTCAGGGCATTATCAGCTTCAGTTTGGTGGACGGTACATAAAAATTATGTCTGAGACTAAGAGCGTTTGGTGCTCCGTATAACCGACTGTTATATGTTAAGTATGATTCCTTAATTGAGAACAATGTACATCACAAAATACTTGTGTTGGAACTTGTCTGGCGGAATTCCCGTTATCTCCATCTTAAAAATTAACTTAGCCCCTCTTTAACACAATAAAAAATTTGAATTATCAACTACATTTTTCCAAAATTTACCGTCCATTTCTTCAAACTATCGTGTGTCGATAAGTTCCAGCCATAAAAAGTTCCTTTCATTGATATTAATTTTCTATTTTGTTTTTCGAAATAATTTACATTTATAGCAGACTTATAAAACTTAGGCATTCCCCATTAAAATTATCAAAGTAACTCAAATGGTAAGTGTTGCTGATTGTCTATTCGATTCCATCGTCGCTGCTATGCTTTGAGGAAGCTATTCATTAAATTGCCGCTTTCAGACACTGTTCACTATCATTGTGACCACATCTCCGAATGACAGTGCTGACCAAGCATTAATGTTCCATTACGAGAACATGAGAGTGATAGTGTTGTAGGTATGTGTGTTTGCTTTTTTAACAAAAAGCCACGCGCTTACAACTGAAGTTGAATGGCTTTTGTTGCGTCACAGCTAGGTCGGAGACAGGGAGCTTGGACTATGTCTGTCCAACTTAAGATCGATATATGTATGTGTATCTGTGTTTAATGCTCAACGCTTGACATAAATGTAGTTACAGCAAAAGTGTCCATTAGTGTGTCGTTAACGACGTAATTGTGGCGTTTAGAATTGTTCCTTTTTGTTTGTCATCTAAACGCTGCAACAACAGCAACCAGCACACGGATGGATGAAATGTGCCTGAAGTATGAGCTACAAGTGTAAATAATGCGAAGCTGAGAGAATTTATTTTCTCATAAGTTTTTTGCAGTTGCAAATCGTTTTTCTCTGTAATTAAGCTAAATCGGTTTGTAATTATTCAGAATTGCTGTATTACACTTCTTCTGCACAGAGTGCGGGTATACAATTTTTGCGAAATTCATGAAGATTAAATAAATGGGGGTTAAATGAAAGAGCAAGCTTTTGTTTAACGGTAATTAAACTTTAGAGATTTTTGTGGGCGCCTCAATTACATAAATGCTTGATGTGCTAGATTAACACCACTTGTTCTCAATAAAGTACTTAAGCTGGGCACATAGTGGAGTAAGAAGTGATGATAAGGGTCTAGAACAAATAAGCTGAAAACTGTATTGAAATAGCTTTAACTAAATAATAATCAAGTAATTGCTTTAGAAACTCTTCACAGCAGCCTCTTTGCTATGTAAATCTGACCAATATGCGCTATGTGTCCAGCAAAATCCAAAATACCTTAATTTTTTGACCGTAGATAAAAAATTAAATTTTGATAAAAATCACTACTCCGAATTTTTTTACTCTTAAAATAATGTGAAGTAACAGCGATTGTCACATAATTTTGAGCTCATATAATTTATTTCTGCATAAAATGCGGATGGTTTAGTATTAGAAGGATAATCTCCCTTTTAAACCACACATAAATGGTTAATACTTCATTTAATTTCAATAGAGACCAATGAAATTTGATTTAAATATTTTATTAAATCCGAAATTAATCCCTATAGCTACAATATGAGCTAATAAGCTATGAATACCTGTTTAAGATTATAAGTTATTATAACTTATATGATATTATGCGAGGCTGCACTTAAAATATTGTATGTTAATAACTATGCAATAAGTATTTTCGGGGAAAATCTGCTTTGGTGCTCAAGTGAACTCATTGAGAAAAACTACACATTTATCAAAAATATGTCGAGACTCATATGAATATTCTGCATGAATTGACCAAATATTGAATTAAATTTGAACTCAATGCAAGCCTTGCCTGAAAACGAATTGCATTCGCCGCAGTCACTCAAAAAAGTATTCACACGTCGGCAAATTGGTACGCCACTGCAAATCCGTCAGTCAGCTTTAAACAATCTGCACTACACTGCACTGTATAAATTGGCAGCATCTAAATATATTTTTTGCCTACACAATAACACCAACAACAATGGATGGCAACAGTCGGCGCCGGTGTAAGCCGGTTGCGTGCAAAGTGTGAAAACTGTCAGCAAACTTAAAAGTTCAATCAACTTTGTGCACGCGAATCGGCATAATGCATGACAAAAACAACAACAACAAAAAAATAAATGAATTGATGACATACTCGCATACACTCAAACACACATTTATTTTTCCAGCTTGATAATTTATGGCTTACATACCTGCAATTCAGGCCGCCGCTCACCGTGTCGCGCCACAATTTAGATGCGAATGTGCTCAACGGTACCAACAAGAAATTAATGATTAAACCACGTATTAATGATGTATGTACGTAGAGAGTCAGCATCGCATACATATATGTGACAAGTTATGCTTATATGTACATGTGTCAGTATGTGTAACTAAAAATATGTTTAATACAAACATACATATATATCTCACTTGAAATGTGGGTCAACAAAGGCATATGTATACTTGTATATAGACAGCAGCCCCACCTTACCACGAGACACGACGCGCTGCGTCACGTCATGCAATACTAACGAGCCAACAAAACGCAAAACAACAACAGATATCATGATAATCATTTGTGCGATTTAACAACAACTGTTATGCTAAAGCGAAAAAAGAAGATAAACACAATTTTAATAATTTGGCATATTTTTATTAGTTCTCAAATTTTCGTGCGAAGAAGTGTATCTAATATAGTCTAAATTGTAAATTGATGAGTCGCTGGATGGGAGCGCGCTTGAAGCACATTGAATGGATCGCATACATTTAATCTTTCAGCTCTAAATGTTTCAGTCTGCCATTTTCCCATCATCTAAAACTTTTTATTTTGATCGACATTCCTTATGTACAAAATCGAGGACCATTTTAATGTTTTCAGCATGAGAGATATGAATGAAATTTTCTATATACCAAAAAATACCAATTGCCGCCGATTTTTTCGGCATTTTTTGCGGCTTTTGCCTAGTACTGCAGCGTTTTGATTTTTGGACGCGGGTTTTTGGTTTTTTTTGGTGGGGCACACTCGTGGCGGTGTGGTCGGTCGGTGGGTGGGGCCGGGGGCGTTTTGGGGCAAAACTTGGACGAGTTGGTAGCCGGTTCTCGGGGAAGACCCGGTTTTTTGGGGTCGGTCAGTGGTTCGTTTAGCTCGTGCCGATCCACCCGATCACTTCTCGACCGATTTATACCGCTCACTGTATATATCTGGAAAATACGGGCATATATCTGGTTTTGGCCTGAGCAAAAAACTCTAACGTTTTTACTGAGACCAAAATCATCATACACATACATACATACACATATATGGTGATCGCATTGCATTGCATCGCATATATATATAGTATATATAATCGGAGATTTATGCGTGTCTCATGTACTGCGTAGTAGAAACACATGTGTGTGTGTGTGTGTGTACATACATACATACTCTCATGTACTGCGTAGTGTACTGCCACATGTGCCACACATTAGCTGTTATCGTAGTAGTAGTAGAACACACACAGCTGCAACATTGTACGTGTATCCATCTATATGTGAAAAACAAAGAAATTTATAACAAATTTTACCATATGTTGACAAATTTATAACAAATTCATAATCATATGGGTGTTGTAGTGTGTACACTTGAACACATAAATGATATGATAGGGGTAGAAAAGTGTGTACACTTATACATGCTATCGGGTGCGTCCGGGTGGTGGCTCAAACGCTTTGGGCCACCTAGTAGGTTCCATTGGCTACCATTAGAGCCATTGGTAGCGAACCTAGCTTCACCAGGAGCGCGACAATCATATGAGTACCGATAAAAACCGATTTTTTCACGACGCGCCAATGTATCAAAATGCACCAAAATGCACCAAAAAATACCAAAAAAAGTGGTGAAAGTGGATGGAATTCTATTTATACATGTTGGTGCTATCGAGCACTAACTTTTTCATCCATCCACCATCACTCCACGATCACCAGGAGCGCGACAATCACCAAAAAATCGATTTTTTCACGACGCGCCAATGTATCAAAATGTACCAAAATGCACCAAAATGCACCAAAAAATACCAAAAAATACCAAAATAGTGATGAAAGTGGGTAGGGTTCCATTGGCTACCATTAGAGCCATTGGTAAAAAAAAAAACAAAAAAAATAGAGAAAATTATGAAAAAATAGAGAAAATTTGGTAAATGGTTTAAAAAAAAATTGGTGTTTTTTATCAAAAATTGATGAAAGTAGGTATTAAAACCGGTTTTTTTGTTGAAAAAAATTACAGAAAAATTGGTGTAACTCTGCACAAATAAATATTTCTATTTATTTGCTTGTATGGATTTTCGCTCGAAACATTTTCTTAACGATAGCTACTTCTAATTTTAATACATCTTAAAAGCTAAAGTATGGAAAATTATTAAATTGGGTTACCCTTTAGGGAGTGACTAATCGAACAGAGAACTGGTATAAAATATGTAAACTGGACTAATCACAAAAAACGTCTGTGATTCGCCAAATCTTGTAAAATTTTGAACAAAACAGAGTTGTGGGATACATTAGTTAGACAAGTACAAGGAAATGGAGCGAGAGCGGCAAAGTATTAGAAGACAAATTTTGCTTTCCTATCTTAACGGATTTTTTATTTACATATATTTTTTAAGATTGTATGTGTATGTGATTGGCGTTGCAACCGTTTAGCCGGTTATAGCCGAATCGACGATAGTGCTCCACTTCTCTCTCTCCCTCGCAGTTCGGCGCCAGTTGGAGATCCCAAGTGTAACCAGGTCGCTCTCCACCTGGTCCCTCCAACGGAGTGGAGGCCTTCCCCTTTCCTCGGCTTCCTCCGGCGGGTACTGCATCGAACACCTTCAGGGCTGGAGTGTTTTCGTCCATTCGGACAACATGCCCTAGCCAGCGTAGCCGCTGTCTTTTTATTCGCTGCACTATGTCAATGTCGTCGTATAACTCGTACAGCTCATCGTTCCATCCTCTGCGGTATTCGCCGTTGCCAATGTTCTGAGGACCATAAATCTTGCGCAAAATTTTCCTCTCGAAAACTCCTAGTGTCGTCTCATCTGATGTTGATATCGTCCAAGCTTCTGCACCGTAGAGCAGGACGGGAATGATAGGCGACTTGTAGAGCTTGATTTTGGTTCGTCGAGAGAGGACTTTACTGTTCAATTGCCTACTCAGTCCAAAGTAGCACCTGTTGGCAAGATTTATTCTGCGCTGGATTTCGAGGCTGACATTGTTCGAGTTGTTGATGCTGGTTCTCAGGTATACGAAATTATCTACGACCTCGAAGTTATGACTGTCAACAGTGACGTGGGAGCCAAGACGCGAATGCGCCGACTGTTTGCTTGATGACAGGAGATATTTCGTCTTGTCCTCATTCACCTCCAGACCCATTCGCTTCGCCTCCTTATCCATGCGGGAAAAAGCAGAACAAACGGCGCGGTTGTTGCTTCCGCTGATATCAATATCATCGGCGTACGCCAGGAGCTGTACACTCTTGTAGAAGATTGTACCTTCTCGGTTTAGCTCTGCAGCTCTTAAAATTTTTTCCAGCATCAGGTTAAATAAGTCGCACGATACTGAGTCACCTTGTCTGAAACCTCGTTTGGTATCGAACGGCTCGGAGAGGTCCTTCCCGATCCTGACGGAGCTTTTGGTGTTGGTCAACGTCAGCTTACACAGCCGTATTAGTTTTGCGGGGATACCAAATTCAGACATCGCGGCATAAAGGCAGCCTTTTCGTGCTGTCGAAAGCAGCTTTAAAGTCGACAAAGAGATGGTGTGTGTCGATTCTATTTTCACGGGTCTTCTCCAAAATTTGGCGCATGGTGAATATCTGGTCCATTGTAGATTTTCCAGGTATAAAGCCACACTGATAAGGTCCAATCAGTTCGTTGACGGTGGGCTTTAGTCTTTCACACAATACGCTCGACAAAACCTTATATGCGATATTGAGGAGACTTATACCACGGTAGTTGGCGCAGATTGTGGGGTCTCCCTTCTTATGGATTGGGCAGAGCACACTAAGATTCCAATCGTCAGGCATGCTTTCTTCCGACCATATTCTGCAAAGAAGCTGATGCATGCTCCTTATCAGTTCTTCGCCGCCGTATTTGAATAGTTCTGCCGAATTTCTTCATGCTCGGGTAATGGAACATCTGTTCCATCGTCATCGATTGGGGGATCGGGTTCGCCATCTCCTGGTGTTGTATTCTCACTACCATTCAGCAGGTCGGAGAAGTGTTCCCTCCATAATCCCAGTATGCCCTGGACATCGGTTACCAGATTACCACCTTGGTCTCTACATGAGGAAACCTTCGTTAAGTCGATTCATTTTTTCATAAAATTTTCGAGCATTCCCTCTGTCTGCCAGCTTCTCAAGCTCTTCGTACTCACGCATTTCGGCCGCTTTCTTTTTTGTCTGCAGATGCGTTTCGCTTCCCTCTTCAGCTTCAGCTCTCGGTATCTATCCCATCCCGCACGTGTTGTGGTCGTTTGCAACGTTGCGAGGTAGGCAGTCTGTTTTCTCTCCGCTGCGAGACGGCACTCCTCATCGTACCAGCTTGTTTTTTGTCGTTGCCGAAAACCAATTGTTTCGGCTGCAGCGGTATGCAGTGAGTTTGAGATGCCGTTCCACAGTTCCCTTATATCGAGATGCTGATGAGTGCTCTCAGAGAGCAGGAGTGCAAGTCGAGTAGAGTATTTCGTGGCTGTCTGTTGCGATTGCAGCTTTTCGACGTCGAACCTTCCTTGCGTTTGTTGACGGGCATTCTTTGCTGCACAGAGGCGGGTGCGTATCTTCGCTGCGACCAGATAATGGTCCGAGTCTATATTTAGTCCTCGGAGCGTACGCACGTCTAAAACACAGGAGACATGTCTTCCGTCTATCACAACGTGATCGATTTGGTTCCGCGTGTTTCGATCAGGAGACAGCCAAGTAGCTTGATGTATTTTCTTAGGCTGGAATCTGGTACTACAGACGACCATATTTCGGGCCCCAGCGAAATCGATCAGCCTCAGACCGTTTGGCGATGTTTCGTCATGGAGGCTGAATTTTCCGACTGTTGTGCCAAAGACACCTTCTTTACCCACCCTGGCGTTAAAATCGCCAAGCACGACTTTTACATCGTGGCGGGGGCAGCGCTCATAGGTGCGTTCTAGGCGCTCATAGAAAGCATCTTTGGTCACATCGTCCTTCTCTTCCGTTGGGGCGTGGGCACAAATCAGCAATATGTTGAAGAACCTCGCTTTGATGCGGATTGTGGCAAGACGTTCATCCACCGGGGTGAATGCCAGGACTCTGCGACGTAGCCTCTCTCCCACCACAAATCTAACACCGAATTTGCGCTCCTTTATATGGCCGCTGTAGTAGATGTCACAAGGACCCACCTTCTTCCGTCCTTGTCCCGTCCATCGCACTTCTTGGATGGCGGTGACGTCAGCCTTGAGTCGTATGAGGACATCAACCAGCTGGGCAGAGGCACCTTCCCAATTAAGCTTCTGGACATTCCAGGTGCATGCCCTTATATCATTATCCTTAAAACGTTTGCAGGGGTCGTCATCAAAAGGGGGTGTCTCATCCGAGGCTTTCGTAGATTTTTTTTAAGATTAAATATTTTAATTAATCGTTAACTATTTATTCCCTTTCAGATATATATCAACTTCCAACTAGGAGCAACTAGATCTTCGAATTAGATTTGACACAAAATAAACATTGTTTTAAGGTAAGTTAAAAACATGTTTAGTACAGTAGAGAAATTTTTTTATTATTTCATTTAGTTGAGAAATATTTTGGGAGAAACTAGCAAATAATATACTCATACAATCGGAAACAATCTGCGAATAGAAATCTGTATTGCTTATAACTTCCAATATTTTAAAGCTTCCTAGTTAATTATACATATTTTAATGAAGTCTCGGTACCGCATTATGTTGCTCTATCACCCTCGATTGAACTTATAAAGGAAACGAATTTTGTGAAAAACTGTTTTGATTGCGACACAAAATTTTCTGTCTGACTATTATGCGGAATAAAATTAATTCCATTCAGTTTAGATTACCTTTTTTTGCTTTCTACTTTTTATTCATATACTACCATAACAAATATAAATTTATAACCATTGTCACTCACATAGTTATAAACGAAAATTTCGTTATTTATGTTTATAAATATGGTGTATGGTTATGCGTTTGACCCCATAACTGCCATACCTGTAAATAAAAGCAATCATATAAATCGGTATTGCAAATAAAGCAACGGTATACTCAGAAATTCATCAGTCAATCAATATTTACACATGAATATTTGTAAATATGTGTGAAAATATGAAAAACTATATTTGCAAAATGCTTAGAGTGTATCTATCAGCGTCTGTTGCTATCAAAATACACATACACATATAGATATTTAAATGCATATGTATTTATAAACGTTTGAATGATGAGTATCTGATTACTTTCAAAATTTAAAGCGAACACTAGCGAAGCGTTGCATTGCGATGATTCCATGCATATGTGTCTGTAAAAATATCTGTCTATATGCTCTGAAAAGCGTGAATTTGCCGGTGTCTCGATAAACACTCTAGTATCACTAATAGATGACGCGAATCCGCAAATGGCTGCAGGTCAACGACATGCAATTAGTCGCTCAAAGTTTTAGAGAAACTTTGAAATTTTTATTTTTTTTTTTTAAATCTAAAGAACCATTAACTAACGAATTCAATGGAAACAAAACCACAATCTCTCTTCCTGCAGCTGTTTTATCAGGTGTAAAGGTTCCGCTTGCCCTCATTAGCGTTAAATGAACTAACGGTGTTGCTTAATTGATTGCCATTGCTTAGAACATTCAACATAGTGGGTTTGTTATCATTGAAAATAACGCATATACGGTGTGTCTGTATGTAAAGGGAAACAACCGAAATAGTTTCATTAACATTTTCATTGAACTTTTTTAATTCGAGTTACCGTTTGGTGGTTGGTCAAGCGTGACTTATAGTAGCTGATATTATATCTATGTACTAGATGTATGGTGACTAACCGAAGTGTGAATCTAACTGTTTTACAACAACAGTTAACCATAGTTAAGAATATAGAATTTAATTAATTAATAACGAGTAGGCCAGTATGAAAATTCGTTCACAAAAATAAATAAAAGTTTGATCAATCAATTAAATGGAAATTAAAGAAGTATATCTTATATATAGTTATACATTAACTTGTTCACTTCTTAATGGGTGGTTTGAATAATCGTTTCCAAATGGTAAATCGTACGATTGACTTGATGTTACCCTATTAAAAGTAGCCTAATGTGGGTATATCACATCATTCGATTACCAAAGCGTTGAATGGCTAGTTGCATCACCCTGTTTGAATCAAATTTGGGAATCAAAATGTAGCGAATGGTTTACCTGTAGAGTTCACCAGTTCCCAACGACTACAACTACGTTTTTACTGCAGACACATTTATTTATTTCCCTTGAATGCAAAATATTAAAACATACTGTAATTTTTGCTTGAATAAAGTCATTGCATAATGAAATTATTTTTATGTTGAAAATACTGCAACTAATAATTTATCATGGATACATTTTCGTATATTTATTAATGAAAACTGATATTTTTGGTCACAATGAAATTTTTTTAGGATTCATTTAACGTTGATGTAATCAGTATTCGTAAATTAATATATATGTAAATATGTCCGCCTTTTTAATTCAGCCAAATTTAATTGCTTATTTCGCAAAATCCGTGAAAAATAAATGGCATTAAGTTAAATAACATATTCCGTAAAAATATATTGAAGTCTTCCTTTCAGCGATATGTGTAGTGAATGTAATAAATCGGAACTGTCACCTACTCCATTACAGGGCTATATAGTACGATGGACACCCAATGGACAGTAGTATTTAGTACTCGCTCATATAAACTCTATTTGATTATACCAAAGTGTGTTATACTATATATTGTTTTTTGATATCCAACTCTCAAATACGTGGCGAAGCCCAATTTGTTTCTTGCACCAGCGTAGCAAATCATAATGAATCTACAATAGACATGTTACTGTTATTGTTTTTGATTAACACCTCAAAAGATGACAGTTAATTACATACCACGATTTCAACAATAGCCATCAATTTGTAGGCAAACAGCTGTGCGGCCAGAGTGAACTTTTTGCTTTTTGTTTATAACGGTGTTTTTATACTCTCGCAACATGTTGCACAGAGTATTATAGTTTTGTTAACATAATGGTTGTTTGTGTCACCAAGAAATAAAAGAGTTAGATATGGGGTTACATATATATAAATCAGGATGACGAGTGGAGTTGAAATCCGGATGTCTGTCCGTCTGTCCGTCCGTCCGTCCGTGCAAGCTATAAATTGAGTAAAAATTGAGATATCTTAATGAAACTTGGAACACATGTTCCTTGGGACCGTGAGAGAAAAATCGGTCCACTGCCACGCGCACAAAAATATAAAGTTATAACAGTAAAATTTGGAATAAAGTATCGCACTAGGAAGGAGCATATTTGGATGTAATTTGTTTGGGAAAGTGGGCGTTGCCCCGCACCCAAATCGGTTATTTGTAAATATCTCGCAAACCAATGACGCTATATAAACCAAACTTTCTGCAGTCGATTCTCTTACGTACCCCACCAAACACCATGAAAATAGTTGAAATCGGATAATAACCACGCCCACCTCCCATACAAAGTTTAGGTTGAAAATTACTAAAAGTGGGTTAACTCACTACCGAAAATCGTCAGAAACACTAAATTTCACATAAGAAATGGCAGATGGATGTTGCACTCAGTTTTTTTTTTTTATTAAAAGAAGGGCGTGGCGTCGCCCACTTATGGGTCAAAAACCATATCTCAGGAACTACTCGACCGATTTCAATGAAACTTTGTAATAGTTTCCTTACATCCCAATGATATGTTGTGAAAATTGGAAATCGCTTCACAACCACGCCTACTTCCTATATACCAGAACTTTGAAGACGATCTGAATCGTTTACTTTACAATATATAAACTAAGCACTAGTAAAGATATCGGTGCAGAACTTTGCACAAATACAAATACGTTTATAGTGTGGCAGCCCCATTCTAAAAATCGCCAAAATCGGACCACAGCTTTTCAAGGCCCATAAATCGAACATGAGGACCTCGGTGCTTCTAACCTAATATTAGGGTTTCCAACTTTCAATGGACTTTATACAATATATATGACGAATATGTGGGTCAAATTATGAATTATATAATATTAATTAAGTTAAATAAATAAATTGCGAGAGTATAAAATTTTCGGTTACACCTGAACTTAGCCCTTACTTACTTGTTTATTATATTTTATATTATATTATTATATTTTTTTTTGTTTCATAGCGGACATGTAGCAAGCTGCTGCTTAAATGTTTTATAATAATTTGTGTTTTTGCTGTTGTGATGTCCCTTTTTCGTTTAGTTAACCATGTTTAACCTCGTTTTTAATTTCGCTTATGCAACAGTGCACCTTTTGCCAGCACTTTGGACAATTTTATACAATTAATTGTTTTAATAGCATGTAATTTTGACTCTTATTTAC
Organism: Zeugodacus cucurbitae; assembly: GCF_028554725.1. NCBI lineage: Eukaryota > Metazoa > Arthropoda > Insecta > Diptera > Tephritidae > Zeugodacus > Zeugodacus cucurbitae. The sequence goes on from NC_071671.1 coordinate 14,732,094, forward strand.
ATTTTTAAATATGAAGTAGTCATATTAATAATTTTTTAATTTATTTTTTCTCTTAATTATCTCAATTATTTATTCTGTTTCTGTTAATTTCACACCACGTTTCTATTTGGACAGTTAATTTTTTATATGCACCTGCCATAGCTGATGACATCAGACTATATTAAATAATACCGTTATTCGTTCATCACTTTCACTAATTGGTTTTTTGTTGCTCGGTTTTGCACCCTTTTCGTACAAGTTTATTTTTCACTTTTTGTAACAAAATAAATTATAAATATCACCAATTATTTTCCGGTATATAACACATTATTTAATCTTTTCCAATAATAATTGTGGCATGTATTCCGTGTTCGCTACTTCATTGAACAATTTAATTGGAATTACCGCACTTTTCTGTTAATTCAAGTGTGTGATTTTTTTATAAACGTTTTTTCAATAACTTATATTTCTCTTTCCACATTTATTTTTATTTTTTAACTATTGGGTAATTTTTCGTTTTTATGAAATCGTTTGTTATGATTTTTTATATGAAGAAGAGATTGATATTATTTCACTATAAAAATTGTGAATTTAACATTGTGAGAATATAGAATAAACCATCATATAAATCGGTATACAAGTGATGGAAAGGTGTATACCGAGATGACCCATTGTACTTATCCAATTTTTCACAGCATTTCGAACCAAAAATTGAAGAATTATGTTGGTATATTGGGAATTCATCCGATTTTGACCGTTTCTCTTCTTAATTAATGTTAAATATTATTATATATTATTAATATAACTCCGATAGCTTCAACAGAAATTCAACTCAAAATTCGAAAATCATTTTGTTAGGTACATGGGGAAGCATTAAACCCGTTTTACACATAGTTAAAACACACATCAGCATCATCATTGACCGACTTTTTCGGTATGAAATTAGCCATAGGCATTGAGGTCTTTATATTCGAATCAGTTCTTGAAAAACTATAGTCCAACAGCGACCAGTTATCACACTTTGAAAGCACCTAGCTTAGATACTAGGTTCAATGGGAATATCTTCATTTAAGCTTAATATATTTTTAGCCACTTTTCAAAAATCTGAGACTCAAAAAACCCCTACCTACAATGGTTGTCAGTGTACAAGTGTTGTAAGCAAAAATAATTATTTTAAAAATAATAAGTTTACCGGTTAAGTTAAAAATTAGTTCTACTATTAATCCTAAAATCCTGAAAATTTTTGAAATTTTGAAATCCTCATGAAAAATCTATACTGAAAGCACTCAATTAGTCCAAAAGTACTGTGTCGCTTTTTACAGTTTTCTCTTCTTCCATATATACCTAAATTTTAATCACACACAACGACAGACAGGCATTCCGAGGCGAAATGACGTACGTTCCACGACTGTCGATTGCTGGAATTACGCAAATATTTTTGCTCCCTTCATACTTACAGTGACTATAAATAGTATTGGGGATAATAACAGCAACGTAAAGATTTTTAATGGTGCGCCCATCAAAATGTGGCAATAATGTCAAATGTGGCACGTGACTCACACCCAATTGGGCACAATCACAATCGGCAACATTGTTATGTATGTGTTAGGAGTAGGTACTCAGAAATTTCGGTTTTGTAATGGTGTTGTTGCATATTTTTGAACATGTAAAAATAGCAGCAACATGAAGTAAACGTAACTAATTGGATACATAATTTTACCGCAGGTTGGTAGTACTCTCCCAAGTATATAGCTAAATTAAAAAAAAAAAATATATTTTAGTAAGCAAAGTTTATTTGCAATATATGTAACACTAACTTTGAGTATATGAATATAATTTATCGAAAAAATTGTATACCGAAAATAATTTGTTACTCCGAAAATTTTCGGAATACTTTTTAATGCGAATATGAAAATACACCCAACTTATATTATATTTATATAAAAATTATAAGTTATTTAACTAAAACTGCGACTCCGATAATGTTTCGTTATAGTAAAGCACATCAGTCTTAAGCTTTAAATTAATTTCGGAAGACTAGCATCAAAAATAGATGTACTCCGATAATCAGGAGTTGACTCCGAAAATTAAGGATTCACTTTGTTCTAACTTCTGCAATATCTACAAAACTGCTTAAAATTCACAATGCATTATTGCGCACACCATCGGAAATACTAAATTGATGACAGGATTACGAATTTAAATTGGTTTCTTCCTTCGACTTGGCGCCATGAAAACCATGGCTAAAAATAACCAACTTTTATAGCAAACAATATAAACTCATAATTCATAAATAAATGAAGTTATTGCAAGCATTATGTATATAGTCAAAATTGGATTTATGTCTGAACATACCTATGTATATAGGTACATATAAATTTATTCAGATGTCCGCCTACCCAGATTCAATGAGCCACAGTGCATCTAAACTGCGGGAGTTATAGACGCCTGCAGCAACAATAAAAAAGTGTTTTAGTTGGAGTTATTCAACATGACCTGCAGTTGAAGTTGTTTGCTTGCGGCATGATTTCGCTTTCTTCTTATGCACAACTTTTCGTTTTCGTTGACGGCAGCATCTTCATAGACGCCGAGACATCTTCAACAATTATGCGCTTCCCAACACAATGAAAGAGCGTATTTTTGCTTATTAGCCGAAGGTGGAAGGTAGCTGCGCTGAGGGAATCTGCACGACAAAGACGACTGCCGCATTGAATAATTGCATGCAACTTTTCGGTTGTGGCTTAGCGCATCTTTCATGGCTACCGGCGCTTTTGGTGCGACGTTTTGAATGAGATTGGAGTTTGTATCCAAAGAAAAAATCAGCGAGAAACATTTTACAGCTTTGAATTAGTGTCGGCCTTGCTTTTTTATATATAAAAGAAAAACAATTTGCAAGTCGTTCAGCGCCAGGTCTTTGCTGCCATCTGCATCATCATTATATCACTTTTCGTGATATTTCTTGGCATGCCACATGCATCATATGGCTGTTGCACCATCCACCAATCATCTGTTATTTTATTTTGTGGCAAGCAGAGAATTTCGATTTGAAAAATGCACTTAACTTCAGAAAAAATCATTAATCATTCATAATAATGAGCGGTGCTCGTGGACTAGAGGCCGCCTTTCATTGAGCTGTGGTGAAAAAATAATTTAAGTGATTCTTGCATAAATTGTCGGATGATGTGAAAATTATGATGAAACATTTTATTTATCTTTCGTTTTTGAAGTTTTTTTGGGTGTTTAAAAACAACGATAATGATGAGAAAAAAATATATACATATATACTTCTATATCAATTTTTTTATTTTATCTTGCGAGATTAAATAGAATACATACATTCGATTTCTTAAGACAATCCGAAAACAATTTTTTCCGATATTTTTTCTCATAACAGTTTTCTTTTTAATTTATGTACAAATCTACTCCGAAAGTATTTTACTGTTCAGAACACGACTACATGAATTGGCTTAATTTTGTCTTTGCATTTGATTAATTATTTTTATACTCTCGCAACAAAAGTTGCTAAGAGAGTATTATAGTTTTGTTCACATAACGGTTGTTTGTAAGTCATATAACTAAACGAGTTAGATATAGGGTTATATATAGTGTCCGACCGATACAAAAATTTTGACCGATGCCAATGCCGATGCCGATTAATCGGCCAGTTGGCAAAGAATCAGCCGATGCCGATGCCGATCCTTTCATCAACAACTTTATTTAGTAAATTAGTATAGTAACAAAATACAAAGACAAATAACATCACAAAATAAGTAAACAACTCAATTCATATGTAAATATGAAGTTGTTTATTCATTTAATTAATACTCAAAACTTAATAAATTATAATATTATTATAAGATATATGTTGATAGAGATAGAACAAATAAGTTATTCGCGTTTTCTCAAAGCGAATCAGCAATCAGCCATATAGCTTTTTTCTTTTAAGGAGGTATATTGGTGTGATATTTTCAAAAACTCGGTTTTTTTGCTTATTCTATAGTTTATAATTTCGAAAATATCCCGTGAAAGCGGTAAGGTCGTAACTTGAATAGTTTTTGAAATGCAGCGTTCCAAAGAGCAATCGCTCACAGGTATAAGCGCTATAGTTTCGATTATTCGCGTTTTTCTCGAAACGAATTTTCACAAAATTGCTGACATCATAACTCAATGCGACTGACCGATTGGCTTCAAATTTAAACCAAGTGTTCTTGAAGATGTTTACTATACAATGACCTACGATCTTTTTGATTTGTTGAAAACTGACAATTTGGCATTTAAAAAAAGATAATTTTTTACCTAAACAATCTAAACTTTTTTAAAATCAGAACTACGCCATTTTGTTAATGTTTGATATTTTTCAATTATTGTAGGTCATTGTATAGGGAATATATTCAACTTGAATAACATTTTTCAATTTTTTGTTTCAGTTACTCATTCGGTCGGAATCATGTCAGCAGTTGGGAAACTTTTTTTTGGCACCTCCCAAGACAGCCATAACTCCTTTGATTTTCAAAATTTTTGTAAAATAAAAATCTTAAAATATAGTTGAAAGTACACCTTATTATGTCCAAAAAACTTCGAAACATTCGATCGAGTACTTTCTTTAAAAAAATTCACTAAAATCGTCTAATTTTTCATGGGTTACACTGGTATAGCTACTTAAGGACAAATGTGAGCGCTAAGGCCAATATTCGAAAATAGTAGGTCTCGTAAAAAGAATCAGTTAAATTCAAAGAGATGACTTTTGTCATTTATATCTCGCATTGTGAAAGGCGGCAATAGAAACTTCGGAAGCTTGTTTGGGAGGTTCTTTTCCTTTCACCCTATAGTGCAGGCTATCACCAAGTGATTATTACGTGACCCTGTCTATGGCAAACTTTTGAAAATAGTTACGAAAGCTTCTATAATAGTGGCTTTATGACATTATCTTCAAAACCTCAATAACTTTTAACAAAACTGTGCATATTTGACATAATAGAATGTTTCTAGCAGTGCTAAATAAAACCTTTCAAGAATGCAAAATTATTGACTTTCTTCTTACTAGACTTAAATTATAACCATGATGAATTATTAGTTTAGTCAATTGTGATTCACTATGTTATATATGGTAAACAGAAGAAATAAAATTTTATGCTCTAAAGAAATCAAAAAAGTAAAAAAAATGTATTTTAGTGTAACCCGAAAGAAGTAGAAAGAATGGCTAAAAATACCGATGCCGATGCTTAATTTTGTGACCGATACTGGCCGATGCCGATACCAAAGCCGATTAATCGGTGTGTCTCTAGTTATATATATCAAAATGACCAGAGTGACGAGGCGAGTCAAAATCCGAATGTCTGTCTGTCCGTCCGTCTGTCCTTGCAACGGATAACTTGTGTAAAAACTGAGAAACTTGGAACACGTATTCCTTGGCACCCTGAGGAGGTTGCTTTCGAAAATGAGCAAAATCGGATCATTGCCACGCCCAAAAAATGGCAAAAACCAGAAACCTATAAAGTGTCATAACTAAGCCATACATAAAGTTATGAAAATAAAGTTTGGAACATAGGATCGTATTAGGGAGGGGCACATTTGGATGTAACTTTTTTTTGGAAAAGTGGGCGTGACCCCGCCCTCAAATAGGTTTTTTGTATATAAATCGCAAACCAATTAAGCTATATAAACTGAACTTTCCTCAGTTGTTTCTTTTAGCCGTTTCCTTATACAGTCCAAAAATGAAAGAAATCGGATAATAAACCTACACCACCTCCCATACAAAGGTTAGGTTGAAAATGACTAAAAGTGGGTTAACTCACTAACGAGAAACCTCAGAAACACTAAATTTTACAGAAGAAATAGCAGAAGGAAACAGCACTCAGATTTTATTACAAAATGAAAAATGGGCGTGGCATCGCCCATTTATGGGTCAAAAACCATATCTCAGGAACTACTCTACAGATTTCAATGAAATTCGGTACATAATACCTTCTTGGCACCCTGATGACACATGTGAAAAATGAGAAATCGTGTGAAGAAATCGGTTCATAACCACGACAACTTCCCATTCAAATCAATTTTGAATTCCATCTGATTTCTTCACTTTATAATGTGTACATAAGGAACCAATGAAGATAGCGGAATAAAACTTTACACAAATAGTGCATATCATCTCTGGCTTCACTTGAGAACAAATTGTCGAAAACGGACTATAACTTTTCAAGGCCCCTGTTATCGAACATGTTGAACTCCGCGTCTAAGGGTAAATTTTAACCGAAAATATGATAAATCTCTCTGATAATTTAATGTAATTCAGAGGAAATTGTTTACTTCTAATAGTGTATCTCTGTTCCAAAAATTATTAAAATCGGATAATAACATCTCCTAGCTCCCATATACCTAATTATATATATATATATATATTTGGCGTAGGAACCGCTTTAAGCGATTATAGCCGAATCCACCAGAGCGCGCCACTCATTCCTCCTTTTTGCTTTTTGGCGCCAACTGGAAACACCAAGTGAAGCCAGGTCACTTTGCACTTGGTCTTTCCACCGGAGTGGAGGTCGTCCTCTTCCGCGGCTTCCTCCAGCGGGTACTGCATCGAATACTTTCAGAGCTGGAGTGTTTTCTTCCATCCGTACAACATGACCTAGCCAGCGTAGCCGCTGTCTTTTTATTCGCTGAACTATGTCAATGTCGTCGTATAAATCGTACAGCTCATCGTTCCATCGTCTGCGGTATTCGCCGTTGCCAATGTTTAGAGGACCATAAATCTTGCGCAAAACCTTTCTCTCGAAAACCCCAAGAGTCGTCTCATCGGATGTTGTCATCGTCCACGCTTCAGCGCCATACATCAGGACGGGAATAATGAGCGACTTATAGAGTTTGATTTTGGTTCGTCGAGAGAGGACTTTACTTTTCAATTGCCTACTCAGTCCAAAGTAGCACCTGTTGGCAAGAGTGATTCTGCGTTGGATTTCAAGGCTGACATTGTTGGTGTTGTTAATGCTGGTTCCCAGATAAACGAAATTATCTACAACTTCAAAGTTATGACTGTCAACAGTGACGTGGGAGCCAAGACGCGAGTGCGCTGACTGTTTGTTTGATGACAGGAGATATTTCGTCTTGTCCTCATTCACCACCAGGCCCATACGCTTCGCTTCTTTATCCAGTCTGGAAAACGCAGAACAAACGGCGCGGTTGTTGCTTCCGATGATATCAATATCATCGGCATACGCCAGGAGCTGTACACTCTTGTAGAAGATTGTACCCTCTCTATTTAGTTCTGCAGCTCGTATTATTTTTTCCAGCAATAGATTGAAGAAGTCGCACGATAGTGAGTCACCCTGTCTGAAGCCTCGTTTGGTATCGAACGGCTCGGAGAGGTCCTTCCCGATCCTGACGGAGCTTTTGGTGTTGCTCAACGTCAGCTTACATAGCCGTATTAGTTTTGCAGGGATACCAAATTCAGACATCGCGGCATAAAGGCAGCTCCTTTTCGTGCTATCGAAGGCAGCTTTAAAATCGATAAAAAGATGGTGAGTATCGATTCTTCTCTCTCGGGACTTTTCCAAGATTTGGCGCATGGTGAATATCTGGTCCATTGTGGATTTTCCAGGTCTAAAGCTTTAGTCTTTCACACAATACGCTCGACAAAACCTTATATGCGATATTGAGGAGACTTATACCACGGTAGTGGGCGCAGATTGTGGGGTCTCCCTTCTTATGGATTGGGCAGAGCACACTAAGATTCCAATCGTCAGGCATGCTTTCTTCCGACCATATTCTACAAAGAAGCTGATGCATGCACCTTATCAGTTCTTCGCCGCCGTATTTGAATAGCTCGGCCGGTAATCCATCGGCCCCCGCCGCTTTGTTGTTCTTCAAGCGGGTAATTACTATTCGAATTTCTTCATGGTCGGGTAATGGAACATCTATTCCATCGTCATCGATTGGGGAATCGGGTTCGCCATCTCCTGGTGTTGTACTTTCACTGCCATTGAGCAGGTCGGAGAAATGTTCCCTCCATAATCCCAGTGTGCTCTGGACATCCGTTACCAGATTACCTTCTCGGTCCCTACATGATAATGCTCCTTTCTTGAAACCTTCTGTTAATCGCCTCATCTTTTCATAAAATTTTCGAGCATTACCCATGTCGGCCAGCTTTTCAAGCTTTTCATACTCACGCATTTCGGCCTCTTTCTTTTTACGTCTGCAAATGCGTCTCGCTTCCCTCTTCAGTTCTCGATATCTATCCCACCCCGAACGTGTTGTGGTCGATCGCAACGTTGCGAGGTAGGCAGTCTGTTTTCTCTCCACTGCGGAACGACAATTCTCATCGTACCAACTGGTTTTTTGGCGTTGCCGGAGACCAATTGTTTCGGCTGCAGCGGTATGCAATGAGTTTGAGATGCCGTTCCACAGCTCCCTTATATCGAGATGCTGATGAGTGCTCTCAGAGAGCAGGAGTGCAAGTCGAGTAGAAAATCGTTCGGCTGTCGGTTGTGATTGCACCTTTTCGACGTCGAACCTTCCTTGTGTTTGTTGACGGGCGTTCTTTGCTGCACAGAGGCGAGTGCGTATCTTTGCTGCTACTAGATAATGGTCCGAGTCAATGTTTGGTCCTCGGAGCGTACGCACGTCTAAAACACTGGAGACATGTCTTCCGTCTATCACAACGTGATCGATTTGATTGCGCGTGTTTCGATCAGGGGACAGCCACGTTGCTTGATGAATTTTTTTATGCTGGAATCTGGTACTACAGACAACCATATTTCGGGCCCCAGCGAAGTCGATCAGCCTCAGGCCGTTTGGCGATGTTTCCTCATGGAGGCTGAATTTTCCGACTATTGTGCCAAAGACTCCTTCTTTACCCACCCTGGCGTTAAAATCGCCAAGCACGATTTTGACATCGTGGCGGGGGCAGCGCTCATAGGTGAGTTCTAGGCGCTCATAGAAAGCATCCTTGGTCACATCGTCCTTCTCTTCCGTTGGGGCGTGGGCGCAAATCAGCGATATGTTGAAGAACCTCGCTTTGATGCGGATTGTGGCAAGACGTTCATCCACCGGGGTGAATGCCAGGACTCGGCGACGTAGTCTCTCTCCCACCACAAATCCAACACCGAATTTGCGCTCCTTTATATGGCCGCTGTAGTAGATGTCACAAGGACCCACCTTCTTCCGTCCTTGTCCCGTCCATCGCACTTCTTGGACGGCGGTGATGTCAGCCTTTAGTTGTATGAGGACATCAACCAGCTGGGCAGAGGCACCTTCCCAATTAAGAGTCCGGACATCCCAGGTGCATGCCCTCAAATCATGATCCTTAGTACGTTTGCAGGGGTCGTCATCAAAAGGGGGGTTTCTCATCCGAGGCTCGGTGTTTGTTTTCATTGGGGAGATTTTTTTATGTGGTGGGTCCCAAGCCCTACGCACAACCGCACAAGCGGGCTTCGCCTTCTCACTTTAGCTCGCCTCCAAACGGATGTCTGTTAGCTACCCAGGGGATACTTGGTCTAAAACCGGAAGTCGTGAGCTGCTTGAGTCATATGCAAAAGAATCGTTCCTGGCCACTCCCAAGTGAATGGCAATCAGAAACTTTCCTCACTTGCGTGAACTTCAACATATGACCCCATCCCCCTAATTATAGGTTTTTCAAAAATTCGTTGGGCTTTAATCTGCATATATGTATTGGTTAATATGTGAGATACCTTTACGAAATTAAGTGAGTGTATAGTTTTGGATATAGTGTACCTAGCTGGTGAAAATGAATGAAATCGGTTCAGGAATTACCTCAGCCCTCATACACTATATAGGACGATTTTCGTTATTCTATTAAACTTTATGCCGAATTTAAAGGTACATTTGTGTGTTACCTTAATAAAATTTCTTCAATAAATTGCGAGAGTATAAAATGTTCGGTTGCACCCGAACTTAGCCTTTCCTTACTTGTTTAATATAGTTCTATTTCATAGTTGCAACAAAATTACGAAAATTTGCTTAACTCCGAAAAATAGTTATTTGAAAGAAAAAAAATAGTTTTCCTATTTTTATATTCTATATCTGATTTAAAAAATATACGAAAAGTATTTTGGTTGAAAATGAAAATAGTTAAACAATAATTCCGAAATTGATTTGAGGCCCTAAAATCTTTCTCTTAATTTTGCCCATGCAAATAGTTGGGAAAACTCCGAAAAATTATTATTGTCCAAAAGTCTACAGGTTTGAAAATAAAGTCTCAATGGTTTTGAAAATTACTCCGAAATATGTGCTACTCCGAAAATTTTGGAACTTGCTTTAAGTAATTAACATTTTTGCGCTATTCTTAAACCAAATCATCTTCCTTTATACTGTGGGTTTTGCTTTACTACTCACGTCAAGCAAACCAATATAAAATTTGTAAAGACGTGTACCTATGAACGCCCAATTTTTCTAACCATAAACATTAATTACGAAGCATAATTGCTGCTTATTAAACAGTCCAAACGCGTATTAATGGTTGCAGGCCTACAACACATTTTGCACACACCGAAAACCTGTTCGTCCATCAGCGAAGGCTTTCGCATAATTTTTCTACATGAAAATAATATCAACAACTACTGCAACACCTCAAAAGCTATTAATCGCACATTAAGTGCACGCACTTGAAAATAAATCAAAAAGCCAGACTATTTTTCAACGCCACTCTGAATGAGTACAACTTTATAAACAATATTGCCGATGAGACACGCCCCCAAGAAAACGAAAAAGCACTTAAAACAACAAAAACAAAGTAACATGAGAATAAGTATAAAGTTTGGGTAGTGTAGCACGAGGCACCATGACAGGTCGAGGCTGCGAGAGATGAGATTGATGAGGAAGCCTCGTGATTGGACTAGTTGTATTATGATCTGCACTTTAAGCAAAAATTATTGTTGCCGGACACGCACACAGGAAGGTTGCCACTTGCGTTTAAATGTTAAATGCGCTCTAAAGTGACTAGCAAAATGGCAACAACAACAACATTAGTGAGACAGCAGACTCCTACTTTGCGGCATAGTTTATAAAAAGTCCGCTAAACGCACGCACTCACGAAATTACTTAGTTGGCGAAAAAGAGCGAGAGGAAAAGAAAAATACTGAAACAAAAACAAAATTTACGAAACATTGATGAGCTCCATTATTTAATCTGTTTTGCCGCAATTTTAATGTTGATCACCGCGCAGCTTACAAGCAGCCTGTCTGCAAGCTCATACGCCTGGCAGTATGCTTACACACACACTCTCTCATATATTCCGCTTGCTCACCGTTGGCTTGTCGCGTTGCCGACCTACCATGAGGGTGTGTTAAATTGTTTAATGAACTACAATAATGTTGATAATAATATTTAATATACTTACTAGACCGCTTGCACCCGCTCAGACAGTCAAACACACACGCACTCAAGCTAAGTAAGACGCAGTGTTTGTGCTATTTTGACGCCAAAGGCGATGACTAAGCTCTTCAATAAACATATAATATAGCGTATGATATAGCGTTCGGCAATGATGAAGTGCTTAATATTTATATAGTGTGTTATTGTTGTTTTTATTAAGTCATACACATAACTACAAATATGCTATATATACTTGATACAATATATGTATAAAATATATGTAGATATTTCCATAAATATTGCTTGGAGTGCTGTTTCATTTAAGTCTCTTAAATTTTATTGTCTAAGTTTGCCTAATAGGTTTTGTTGACTGGCTGCTGTGGACCCTGTGGGTGGCGCTTGCGAATCGAATTTTTGTTTGCCATCACTTTTGTATTTGTAATATATTTTTGATGGTTCATTATTATTTAATGCTGCTGTCTACTTAATAGTGAAGAAAAAATGGCGGCATTGTTGAAAGCGCACAGTTTTCACAAATCATTTTATTGATTGATTTCTCTTCATACCTCAATATGAACAGATAGTTGATCCGACCGAAAAATGTTAAGAATTCCCCGAATTTGAAAAAAAATTACAAATACAGTTGAACTTCCCTAACTCGAATCACCATAATCCACAAAAAAAAAACTTCGAGTGACAGAAATTTTCGTTAAAACATACAAGAAATGAGTTATTTTTGGCGATTTTTATTATATTTATAAAATATTGTATTTTAAGGCTGGATAATATTTCATAAAGATATTTTATAATTAATTTTCGATTATCATCTGTTACTAAGAGATTCACTTTAAATATTATATTTCTGCTATTTCATACCACAAAGTGTTAACATATTCATAAATTAATTTTATTCCGAGTACCTATCAAGCAAGACGCTGTCTAAGTTTGTTCGAATTAGCATATTTCTTATTAGAAATTCTATAAATTTATAGTCGTGTCAATTTATAAAGGAAGAAAATAGTAATAAAACCAAAAACAAAATCGGCGTGTATGCGACCATGATGAAATGAAGTCAAAATATATGTATATGGACATAACAAGTTTTTGGAAACACGTTAAAATGCAAATGATTTGCAAAGTCATAGAAACAAAGAGACGCGATGATGCCCAAGCAAGAAGCATTGTAGTAGAGGTAGTAGTTAGGAAGATGTAGCAAAAATTCACGGAAATTCACATACATTTTCATTAGGTAATGAGTAGTAGAAAAAGTTGAAATGATGGAAATGTAACGACAGCTATGAAGCTATGAAGGTTAATGCCTTAGTTTAGTTACTTCAGCTCAGCTTTCCAAAAACATAATGATTTACGATTCTAAAATAAATTTCGGCGGCTTAAAATAATATTTATGAAAAGAGTTAAGATCTTTAAATTGAAATTGTTGGCCCAAAGTTGTTTTTACATATTAAATGTTGTTTTCATAGATTTTCGAAATTTCATATCATTCTTCTTTCACAATAGCCAGTACATTTATTACTCTCATAATTTATTATTTACAAATATAAAGTGTTTGTAAATAATATTAATAATTAATAGCTTGCTAATGCAAATATCGACACGATTATAAAGAAGAGAAAATTTAATATTTAATTCATCTCTAACTAAACCTCATTAAGCTCATTCTTAATCTGTTGTAGTTGAGAGAAAAAAGTAAAGAGGAATAAGAAATACATGCCAGTGAAGGTCGTAGCAATAAATCAAAGAAACTAACCGTTTTAATGAAAGTGGTGAGAGATTGAATTAATGGACATTAAATTGGTATTGAGAATGTTGAATAAAAAATAATTTTTTTCTTGCTCGTTTATTGAATTTATAATGCTAGAAGATATCGAAATAAGATGATGATTAACATTTCATAATTATGCATTTACTCTAACAGAAATTAAGTTCACTTTTTTCTGGTTTTAAAAGTATTATATTATTTCTGTGTTATCTCTTCTTTTTGCTAAATTTATTTCCCATAATCTGTAGTTTTTGCAAAGAACGGAGGCAAATTGTCGATAAAAAAATAATATATAAACCGAATATGAAATAGGTATACGAATGAAACGTATAGTAAATCCAACTACTTGAAAGTGTCAAAGTCTCCCTTAATCTAACCGTTTGAGCAACATCGTTTACAATTTTTTATAACAACGTTCTGTTCGCCACTTCTCTGCTCCCTTTGTTAAGCCCTGATTTTGAAATTAACAAAAAGTTACCTAAATCGAATTCAGCTAAGAGTATTTGATAACTGGATACTTAAATTATTATTCTATCTAAATTCTATACAATTTTGCCAGTCTATTTAATTTTGAGCAGTTACATGACTTGCAACGTATCATCTTGACTTTAGCCTATCCACATGAAAACTAAAAAAATTGAGATATTCAATTGATACTTTTTTAGCTTCAATATCTTCCAACTTTCGCCTGCCTAAAATATGTTATTGTTTTGTACAGATTTTCATTTTAATTAACTATGTGTTGATTACCTACAAAAGCACATACACACATAGATCTGTGCATTTCGGCTTTTATTCTAGTTTGTAGCTACGAATGCCTTGATTATACTCAACATTTCCAATGAAATGAACAAATCAAGTTTTAGATGAATTTCGTAGAATTTGAGTTTAATTAAATTCGCATGTGTTTTCCATTATTTTGTTTCAATTTCAGATAACAAACGAAGTGCTGTTATTCATTTGATTGCAGACGAACGCACTATTTTTTGCTAAGAGGAAATAGGTAAGCAAAGATAAAACTTATTTTATGGATAAAAGTGAATGAAAAGTACAGTAGAAGAACAATTAATTGAAATGTTTAAAAACAAGCACTAGTCAAATAGTGAAATTGGGTTAAAATATTTAATTGCAGTGGTGGAATGGGCTCTTGACCTAAATTTATTCTAATTTAAATTTAATTGTATTTATTTTATTACATTTTTTAAAACATCTGAATGTAAAGTATTAGCATTAAAATTGAACAACTTACGTCCTACTATGAACTTCCTCGTCTCTGTAGAAATATCAATTGAAGACTTCTATGAGGAATAATAATCGTTAGACGAAAACTACGTTATGTTTTTACAACAACTGGGGCCTAACCCACGTCTAAATATATAGCAGTTATGCACTTAACTAGAAATGCCTTCCGGGTTTATCCCCACTAAAACTCTAGTTCAATCCTATCTGTGATTTGTTACATAAATCCCTTAGTTAAGGAACTGAGCTCGAAACCAACATCCATCAATATTCAAACACAAATCAAATATTGACTACACAGATTGCCAATTAAGCCACCGAATAAATAAAATGCTTCACCAGCGACTACCAGAAATAAAACAACAAAAAATATAACATGCATGTATGCGCAATAACCATTCGGCAATAAAACCCGCAATGCTTGGTACAATACATATAAATACATAAAAATGCGTACAACATGCCGGCAGAGACCTCCGTATGTAAAGGTTTAAGCTGTCCTGTATCCATGGTGCAAACCCACTGCATGTCTGTAAAAAATTGGCAAAGCCAGCTTGGTGCCTGCCACTTTTACAATCCGGCTTTAAACATATTTGCTACACCCGACGCAACCTGCCACAGAAATGCTCCTTTATAATTCTTTGCCTACCAGTTTATACTTTTACTATGATTTTAAGCAAATCGGTTTTATTGTACAACAACAAATCATGTGTGAAGTGTACAAATGAGAATAGCATGCAAAATAGCATATTATATTGATTTCTTTAGACTTTAGTGTGTCTATAGACATTTTCACTTAAATAAAACTTCAGCAAAATTTAGTCCAAATTAGTCCATTCATGTATGTTCTTTGACATCTTATTCATCAGCTGTTCCTTTATCAAATTTTCAACACCTCAAAAAAAATATTTATTTCTATATATAAGTATGTATGCATATTTGTATTTTTTATAGTGAAGCCACCATTCATCTCGCTAAAATCATAATTTGTTTTGGTTCTTCATGTCTTGCAATTTATTTACTTAGACTTGATATCGCGTCTCTGATAAGCGTAAAATTACTTTGCACCGCATATTTACAAAATTATTTTTATTATATTTTGTACTACTACTTGAAAATATATGTTCACAGTTAATTATAATTATTTATAGCACGAAATGCACAATGTAATACAAGTTTTAGTCTACGTGGTTAACAACATTCAGCTCCCAATGCTTTCTTATTACCCTTATCTTAAAAATCGTTTTAATCATTGAATACTGGATATATAAATTCGAATATTAAGACCTATAAATTTGCGACTAATGCTGCTCTCAGTTGAAATTCTCCTAAAGATAATGTTTTCATCTCTGTTGTCATAGCAGGAGCAGTGACTCTCTTAATACATGCCCTTAAGTAAAAGTTTTTCATTCAAACAGTTTACCAGTTAAACTTTTTTTCGGCTCTATTCTGTTTACATTGGGATAGCCAAAGGAGTAGGTGCAGCCTTTGCATTATTAATATGTTTTTCAGAATTTTCGGGGTGTGAATTTAATAACTATGTTACATGTTTGCTCAAATATTCCTATAATTATTATTATTAACTTGATTCGCTCTGATTGGCTTAAAATGTATTTATGTCCATTTATCTCCTTAGTCACATAACTATTACGAAGAAACTACTTCACACTTAACATAAATGTATAAATATATTTCCCAAAATATTTAGGACTATCACGCGTACATTTGCTTCTTTCTTCTTGTGTGTTTGGTGTCAGTGTATTTCATTTATTTTTTTTCGGCCAATCCTTTAAGCGTGAGCATTCCCACTTATTGAATTACTACATAAAAGTCGATTAACCTAGAATTCGATAGCAGGATTAATAATTAAAGTATGTAAATTATTAAAAAAATATTTTGCTACAGAGGTTGCCATATTAAAACATTTGAAATTTAGTTAAAAAATAAATATATATATTAAAAATCGTATGCTAAAATAAAGGATGATATATGACATTTTACCTATATATAGTTGTGAACTTTTTTAGTTTGAAATTATCTACTAATAAGTATACTTAAATTGATAACTTACAATGTCCTTTATATAAATCTGATCAGTTCGTAATTTGGTCACAAATTTAATCCTCACATATTACTGAAAAATATTATTTTTATATTGTCGGTCTTCAAACATATGAAATCATTTCACTCAAATACACAACCTTTAACTCTATATAACATTGAAAAATTTGTAGTAAACTTAAAACTATCATACAATTTATTTGCATAAAGAAAAACCGCAATCCTTGCCACAATGTCCCATAATCCCGCCGGCAACTGGCTACAAAAGCTATTACTGGATGAAATTTGCTAATATATACATATGCATATAACGACGACTATTTTTCATATGTTCTAACAAAATGCCGTTAGGCGGTTAACAAAGTGCCATTGTAGGCGACAAAGGGAAGTAGTCGTAAAACCTTTTTGGCGGGCAGATCATTTTACGCGTTCGAACAAATTTATTTATTTTGCTTTGGGGTTTGCCACGCGCACATTTGCAACAACAAGAGATATGTATTGTACGCAAGTATTTGCATATTGGAGTGCCTGCTAAATTTCATTTTGGCTAACCACAACCGCACACACACACGCTTGACAGTGGAAGAGCTCAACTCTAACTCCTCAACATAATAGTAATTGCGATGAGGGAGACTTATGACACACACTCCTATACATACTATATACATACATACATACACAGAAGCCTTTTCAAATGTCGTATGTAAGGGTTAAATGCTAGTACCCACTACGGCGGTAGGCCATAGGCTTGCAGCTCACAGCTTGTTTGCGGCATTCGCTGGGCGTGTTAGATGGACAAACACGCTATTACGGAACCGAAAAATATGTGCTGTAAATTTTTATACGCGGGGACAACTTTGTTATACGAGTATACAATATTTTAGTTAGCTATGAAACTGAAAGGAAAATCTGAATAAAGTTTAGTTAAAATTGGTTTTTTTATTAACTATATTTATTTAATATCTATTGCTGCTCTTATTTAACAACATATTGATCAGCTGGCTGCTGCGGGCCAGAGGTCATGGTTAAACCAAACACATTGTTTTTGTTGTCACTTATGTTGTTGCTGTTACTGCTGCTTTTGCATAGATATATATTACTGCCCCTGACAGGCGTGCGAATGGATAAACGTTGTTGATATATTTATTTGCTTGATCACACGGTATGCGAAAAAATATAAAAAAGATTTAACCAAGGCTATGAGCAATATTTATATCGAAAATATAAGCTTTTTCCTCAGGGACGTTCGCACTTTACACAACTGCTGCGACTAATAAATCGTATGCCGGACAGACCGATGGCAATTAAAAATGCGACACAATATATAGTAAATTTAGTTTTCGCAGGCCAGCGCTTCACAGACTGCGACAAGGTTATTAAGCGGTTTGTTGGTTAACGCTAAAGGCGAGTAACTCAAAATTACAAATATTCCAAAATTGTCCTCATAAAAATGACCAGACTTTTTAAGGAATTTCAGGACTAGAGTTCACCTGGTTGACTTGGCTTAAAGTAAAGATTTCCTTATCGTAAACTGAAATATTTTTTTTATGGACTTATATGTAGAGAATCTAATCAAATATTCCGTGGTTCTATCGATATTAATCAAGTCTTAATACCTGCAAAAAACGAGTTTTTCTAGGATAGCAGATATTTACACCCTGAATAGGGTATATTAAGTTTGTCACGAAGTTTGTAAAACCCAGAAGGAAGCGTCGGAGGCCCTATAAAGTATATAAATAAATGATCAGTATGTTGAACCATGTCCGTCTGTCTGTCTGTCCGTCCGTCCGTCCGTCTGCCTGTCTGTATATATACGAACTAGTCCTTCAGTTTTTAAGATATCGCAGATTTTGCAGATGTTATTTTCTCTTCAAGAAGCTGCTCATTTGTCGGAACTGCCGATAACGGACCACTATATCATATAGCTGCCATACAAACCGAACGAAGAAATGCACCTGTAAAGGGTATATTAGCTTCGGTACAGCCGAAGTTAACGCTTTTTCTTGTTTAAATATATTAATAGATAGTAAGCATATTATCTATATGCTGCATTACTCGTAAAACTTAAAAAATATTCTTTAATAGCTCAACAAATATATTGTTACAGAATAAGGAGGTACTGAACGAAGAAATTATAGAACAATTTTGCCATGATAAAAAACATAAACATAAATAAAAAGTGGAAAATTTTCCTCTACTATGTCGCTTATCTGTTGGCCTCATCTCTGAGTTTATTATTGTCTCTATGAGTGATTAACGATTTCCATTTAATTAAAAGCTTTCTCACAAAAAGTGTGTTCATTAACTGCATATTGATTTTTTTCCTACGACCATACAGTCATATAGTGTGTGTTGTACTTTTCGATGTCCTTCACGTCCTTGATTTCCCCCTAGGTCAAGCGTCTAGAAGTTTTGTTTTTGATTTTGCGTGAAACGTTTGTACTTACTTGATTGCGATCGAATATAGTGTGTATGTGCGGCACATACGAAAGCGCAGACATAAAAAGGTTTTGCGTGCGGTTTTTATGAACAGAACTATTTACATAGCAATTTAAGGGTATATAATTATGAGGGCTTTCTCGAACACTGCGGAAACACAAACACCACTCAGGTTAAAATCAATAGCTCATTTGCATATACATAGGTATAGTGAGCGGGGGGGTTAAAGTATGTAGCTTTAGGAGCTTTAAGCTCTTCGATCATACAAAAAAACCAATATACTTACAAATATACTAATTTATATAAGCCAGACTCTGCTGCCACGTAACAGCTTTGGAATTTCACTAAATGGCTGCATGCGCAATCCTTTCGTTGAGGTTTTGGACCTCCCGAGCCAAACAGACATTTCTGAATCGATAACGGCACTACACGTTTTGTATGTATTTATATATGCGAAACCCATTAAAGGATATTTGAACAGGCGCATTCACTTTTGTTGGCTTGTCAAAGCAAAGCAGCCACAGCTGTGAAATGTCTGAACTAACAATCGACTTGGCTGCTGGCCAAAAACTCAAAAATGCTTTAGACAAGACGAGGTGAAAGCCAGCCCGCAGTTGAAGGGTTTGCGCTGCAGCGCTTGTTTAAAGTAAATAAACGAGAACTTATGCAAGTACTAGAAACTGCAGTTTGCAAACATCTAACAACTGCCAATTGCGAGCTCTTCCTTTTACGAATGGAGTAATGAAAATCCTAATTTTGGGTGAATATTAAATGAAACAGTTTGCAAATTACTGCATAAAGTACTTTAACTGCCAGCACAACAATAAAATAAATTAGAATAATACACCACCAGCCGATAAATATGCGCCCAGAAGTGTTTAAAAGGGAGTTGTTGGCTGTAGAACTACGTCTACATAAATAAATATATTCACCAATATATCATGCAATTGTTTCTAAAATTGTTAAAATTTATTTAATTCGTACTAGTTGCGAAGCAACAAATATTGGACTAGTTAATGGTTAACTATTCGTCGGAATTAAAATAATAAAATTACTACTTTATATAATACTTTATATTCAGATTACTGGGTCAATCAACCGCTGATATCAACTTATAATTTTTGTATGTGCCAAGCACCCAATTAAGTGAGTGCTGAGTATAGAAAAATTTGAACAAAAAACATAGTTTCCAAATTAAAATTATTATGAAATTCTGCAGCAATTTGCAATTCCTGCAATAAACTGCAGCCAATTATCACTACACCAACATGGATACACGGCGTATACGTGGGCGGCATGCTGTTGATTGTCACGTATCAGTAATGAAAATTATTTTACGTAATGTGTGTATGTAAGAACACATGCTTCCTTTTAAGTGTGAAAAACTCTTCAGTGATGACATAATTTCTCCTAGGTAAAGTGTTTTGGGTTAAGAAAAAAATTATTATATGAAAGAACTTTTTGACGTGAATTTAATATGAAAATAATAAAAACAAAATATTTTTTTAATAAGTTTAGCCTAAAATTATGCATCTTCAAGTTCCTGTTATTTGTGATACCTGAAATTATGCTTTTAGAGTGTAGTCCTGACGAAAGAGGCAAGAAAATTTAATGAAACACTGAATGTATAAATACATTGTATAAAAAAATTCATTAAAATAAAACAATACTCTCGAAAATGGTAAGACGTTAAGAATAGTATGCTAAGTTCGCATTTTTCCGTGAACAAAATACTACTAAAAATGTACTTGGAATGTCCGCCACTTCTCACCACTAGCATTTAATGCGAACTAAATTAACCACAAAGTAAAAGCATTTGCCACGTTTAAAGTTTTTTTTGGTGCGTTGGGAAAACTCAATCACCGGAAAAATTAATTTTTCTGGTTAATGCAATCGAATTCTGTCACCAAAACACACCGAAACAGAGTAAAACACGAAAGCACAAATGCTTTGAAATGCACGAGTTGCGTGCAGTGCTGGAAAATTAGACTCTATTTGGGAAATTACGTCGAAAATTCCAAATTTCGGGTCACTAAACGCTGATTTGGTGCTGCGAGCTTACATACGTCAGCTAGTGGAAATGTGTCGGGGTGCTTGTCGATCAAGTGCTGTAACTACAACACCCTAGAGGCGCTGCGGCCATTGCATTGTTACATTCAACCCTTCGGGACGCAAACTCACGTTCATGAATTATTCCAACAGTGCAATTAATGGTAAATTTAGTGCAAAGTGGCTTTTGCAATATATGTGTTTCTGCTCGAGTGTGTACATGTGTGTGTATGTACTCTACGAAAGTAAGTTAGTCAATGGCTTAGTCGCCATTAAATGACGCAAATGCAGTTGAGAAGGCAAATTGCGGAACGCTTCAAACAATCAGTTGCGACTGGAGCATTATTTTTTGCTGAAAAATAAAATAGAGTTGGAAAGCATTTTTAGGTTTAAACGAATTGAAAGAGAATATCTTCAATATAATTTCAGCATTTTTGTCCAACAACAGAACCATGTTAGGAGGCAGAACGCAAATTCAGTATTTAAATGAACTATATATTTCAGTCAATTAATTTATATCATAGCGAAAATTAAACCGAATTAATAATTTTTTTTGGACTGTTTGTAAAAAGTGTGAAATTTTTAAATGGAAAAATATATGTCCATGTAGGATACAAATCACTTAAATATCTACATCAAGGTGAAGAGAATTCGAATTCAACTATTTTTAAGTAAGGCTGGCACACATAAATAATTTTTTATTAAATCAAACTCAAATACTTATGTATATATAGTCACTCCTTAGAATGTCAAAATAAGAATGAAAAGTAGGAGTTTATAATAACCAAAAGTAAGCAAATATTTTTGAATCGTTAAAAATTACGGGACAACCAAATATTTGAAATTTGGTAACATAATATTTATTTGACTTGCAGTTGTTATTTTTTTATAAATTAACTAAATATTTTTTAAATTATTTAAATATGCTTCATACTAAACGTGCCTATGAAATATTATTGTTTTATTATTTTAGATATTCTGGAAAATATCTCCCCTATTGTTTATTGTTCTCCCTGTTATATTCAATATTTGTTATTCAGTTAATTTTTAATTATTTCTACAATTTATTTACTTACAGGTAAGTAAAGTCTTTGAGTAATATGTAAACAGTGCTTCTTCAAGTGCTGATCCCAGGTATATCAAATTGAATTAAATACAATAATATTTTTATTGTTTGCAATTCTCTTCATCTTTTTACCTATACCATGTTCAACTTTTAGAATTATATAAAATTCCTAATATAAATTTCATTGAACTTTGTATATTTTCTAATATGTTTAAGGTGCTTTACATGAAATAAAATTCCGCTATTTCTAACCCCAATCAATGTAATATTTTCTATCTTTGGTTTAGTTACTCCCTCTCTTCTTTTTGAACTTAACATAAGCTTACGCATCAGGTTTTGTTGGGAAACGAAATTGCATTATACAACCTTCACCTTGCGGTTGCAGCTTATTTGTTGTTGCTACTTCTGTATACCAACTTTTATATGCACCTTGCAAAAATTGTTGTCTTATAGTCACTAAACCTTTTTAATGCGATTGAATTTCGCTTTAACCATTTAATCGCTAACAATTCGAGAAATAACGCATACAATAAAAATAATTTTGCTGAGCTAGCATATGCTAGTTACATATAGCACAATAACTGTATATGTGTACATATAAAAAAGAAAGAAATGAATTAGTAAAAGCTGATTTTTATACTCTTGATTGATATCATAAGAACTAATTTCATTAAAAATGTGTTGTATTGATGAGTCGGTAATAGTAGCAGACTGGTCACCTTTGGTGTATTTCTGAATTGTAGAAAACAAATTTTCCTAAGTTGTTTTAGTTGAACTACTACTTTTCAACCACTATTCCTGTGCTTGAATTTGCAACGACCAATTACCTTAACAATAAGCTTTCCTTAATGTATGAAGGGGTATATCTTAGTATGTATGTGTGTGCATATACCTTCATTTAAACATATTAGCGGTACATTTCTGCGTTTAATCGCTCTTCCGCATTGTTGAGCGCTTATAACTATATGATGCAATAACGTTTATATTATGCTACATAGTACTTGTAATTGTAACATGGTGCATGTGGCACGATTTAAACATTTGCGCATAGTTTAGCTTTTATTAGGTTAAGTGCATTGCTTCTTTTATATTCTTTATTCTGGTTGTTTCTATTTCACATGCTTCTCTGCGAACTGGTCTACTTCGACCGTTTTGCCTATAAAAAATTCTAAGCGATTTTTACTTTTTATTCGTGGCTTTTTTCTGTGGGTATACTTACAAGCGCTGACGTAAATAATAATACTAGGGGCCGTATTAAATGGCTATTAATGTGAGTATGTATGCTACTGTATGTGTTGACAATGCAAACATACTCCCACAACTAAAGTGTGTACATATATATTCCCTATAAGTATGTACACATGTGTATGTATTTTCAAATCTGCATTCTTATTTCTGCCGTTTGGCATCATTTCGTCGTTCTCATTCCTTTGCCTTTGCTTTGATAGTGGCTTGTATATAGTTTATGTGTATATTCTACGAACATATATATATTATTTTGTCCACTTTACTTTGCTTGGCGTTGTATGCTTATCCACTTAACCCTCTTAGCTCACAGTAGGTTGCTGAGGCGTTCAAATGTGGCTGCGCTTCAGCGAAAGTTCATTGAGAAAAAGTATGCGACCACAAAGGAATGTGGGATGTAGGGCTCAGTCTGCTTATTTTCATTGAAAAACGGCTTCCTTCTGCTGGTTAGCAAATGATAATATTATTATTAGGTGGCCAATTAAATGAATATGAATTGGAAATTATTCTTCGAATTGAAGGCTTATATTTTGAGTTAATGTTTAGTCTTTATTGGAACAAAAGCGAATTTTAAGTGGATTTTAGAAGAGTTTAAAAGCTTTCCTCTAAAAATACTGTAAGAAATTTACGAAAATAAAATTATAAATTTTATGACATAATTTTCCTTTGGCAGTCTTCTAATAGAGAGTTGATTTTCTATTGAAATGTATATTTTTACTAAAAAAATTCTAATACCAAAGTACGAAAAAATTGACATAAGCCGGGTAGGGACTGATGTGTCCAAATTATTCTAAAGTCAGGACTGTCGAAATGGGAAGACTTCAAACTATATGATGGTATAAATATGGACCTAGATTTACATGGAAAAAGATATGAGCTTTTAAGCTCATTAGACCGTATATTTGAGTAAAGCTACAACCGCGTTGATTTCTTCATATACACAGTCGATATTGACTTTTATGTGGAACAGCAAATAATAGAGAGCGATTAATTTCTTCGTGAATCAGCAATACAAAGATCTAGAGATTTCTCATTTAGCTTTGAACAGAACTCACAAGAAACGGAATATAATTCTGAGTGATCATTTATACTTTAGGACTTAACTAACTTTAAGAAGTTAGTTTGAAAACTAATTTACCATTTACCATAATTACCCCACAAACAGAAATTTAATCACCGGTAATGACAATTCGCTGCAACATCAATCAGAGCACAAATGTTGCGGTAAATGATGGCAGTTGCTGAGCCGAGATTGACGCTAACATTGTAGCTAGCTGATACACATACACTTCTACTTTGGTACATATATCCACACATACGTTTATTACAGCCGGTGTTTGTGCAGATAATGTTTTTGGCTATCAACGTCGTCATTTTCAACATCATCTCAATTTCCGCTGCTAATGTGCCGTTATACACGCATACAAACCCATGTGTATTCACAACATACATACATATAATACAATAATCATTAGTGCAACTTGAAAGTACCGATCTGAGGAGACAGGATATTGTGGAAAGCGGTTACAAAGAACATTACCAAAAGATTAAACGTAATTTTTGCGAAGTTCGTGATTTGGTTGACAGCTATATGGCAGCATATGGCGCTAATTGCCACTAAGAAAACATGTTTCTGGTATTTGGAACTTTTCTTTGCAAAATCAAAGTAGTAACTTGTATTTATAAAGTTGATTATTTTCCGTTGAAAAAATTTTTCTCACGAAACTTCACCTCAAGCCATTCATTAAAACAATTAAACAGTTAGTTATCCAAGTGAATTCATTTCTATCGTAAAATTATAGATTTACACACTTACATCCATTCACATATAAATATTTGTTTTCAAACTGTTTTAGAAAGTTGTTTACCACTAATGTCCATAAGAGTGGAGATAGCATTCCGCCCTGCGGAGTACCTCTACAGACTTCCTTGGTCGCACTGGCATCATTCCATTCTGCTTTTATCTTTCTAGACATCAAGAGGTTTTTCACCCACCTTTGTATGACAGGCTCAACACCCATTGTCTCAATACTTCGCAGTATGGATTCCGTAAACACATTATTGAATGCTCCCGAAATGTCCAGGAATGCTCCCAGAGCATATTCCTTGTATTCTAGAGCTTTTTCAATGTTATATACCAATGAATGGAGTGCAGTTTTGTATACGCATGTTGCGATTTGGACAAGCTGCCAGGAGGCGCTGTGTCTCTTATATGTACATCTAGTATTTACTCCAGCGCCTTCAGAAGGAAAGAGGTAAGACTTATGGGCCTGAACTCTTTCGAGTAGGTTGGATTGTTCTTACCTGCCTTCGGTATGAAAACCACCCTAGCTTAAACATCCTCTGAATATCACTCCGTGATTATACACTCGGACAGGATAACAGCAGTATTTCCTTCGTGTGGAGTGTTAACCGGGTTCTTGCATCCCGGAGAGTGTGCGCTAACTAGAACCTCTAAGGAGTCCCTGCAATTCTCCGTCCACTCTCCGTTGTTTCTGCGAACCAGGACTGGCGAGAGTGGCTTTTAGATAACAGTTTTCTAAGTCTTGCCACCTCATTTGTTCTTTCAAAGCTGCTACAAAAGTTTTTCCAGGACTGTTGTTTGCTCCTGCGCGTTAACTTTTTGTAGTCTCTTAACAGATCCTTATATTCATTCCAACATTCCTCGCTCTTCGCTAGCTTGGCCAAGTTGAAGATTTTCCTTACACTGCGTCTACACGATTCGAGCTCCTTGTTCCACCAAGGGGGTCTCGTTTTGCGTTTGGGCCGCAGCATAGGACAAGCGGAATGATAAGCTTTAGTAAGAGTGCTACAGAAGAGATTCACACCGTCCTCTAACTCTTGTGGAGAGTTGAACACGCACGGTCTAAGTCTTTTACCAAACAGTATTTGTCGGTAACGTACCCAGTTTGTAATTCTGGGGTTTCTTCTAGCCTCAAGTCTAGCTTTAACCTCCTTTCTTATAGAGAAATGTATATATCTATGGTCAGAGAATGACGGTGTACTTAGCACCCTCCAGTTCTCAACCGTTGTACCACTACTGGTGTAAAGTGTAAAGTCTAGGACATATACGTCCTATATACGTAGGTTCCTCCCTCCGGTTTGCTATCACTAGACTACTCATTAATATAAAGTTTAATAGGGACTCACCTCTTGCATTGATATCTCGGCTTCCCCAAATCGTGTGGTGCGCATTAGCGTCAGCCCCAACTACCAGCGACTGTTTCCTTTTGCTGGATGTAGCCACCAGCCTCTGGAGTTCTGCAGTCGGAGCCTCGCCGTCATGTGGCAGGTAACAGGATGCAAGGAGTATGAGCTCATCCCTGCAATCATTTACCGCCACCACCGTCAGGTCATCTGTGGAGAGATTTAACTTAACATGGGAATACAGCTTTTTGCTTACCAGTACCGCCGTTCTTACCTTGTTAGTGACGCTCGGGGTATATGTTGTGTAGTTAGGTGACTTTAGTCCAGCGACCACGTTACCCGATGCTATCCATGGTTCCTGGACTAAAGCCACATCGTAGCCGCCCTTCTCTAGATTGAGAAGGAGTTCGGCAGATGCGATCTTACTTTTGTGGAGGTTCACCTGAAGTACCGTCAGCTCCTGGTTCATTAACCTTAGAGTACTGATCAGGTGACCCCTCCACCTCCTGCAAGACTAATGAAGTCTTAATGGCTTATCTCTTCAATTTCGATATCTTTTTCGACTTCACCCGTCTCCAGTGTGTTTACATTGCCATCCGCAGGGTGGCGCTTTTTGAGGCGAAGGAATACGCTTCCAACTCCCCACGCCATCTTCCCGAATCTGGCATATAAAATGTCGTCAGCCGCTTTTTGATTTGGAGTATGTAGCTCTGGCCTCCATCTGCGTTTGCAGTTTTAGCTACGCTCAGTACTCTCCAATCACTGGTCGGCACGTCCGGGTTTTGTCGTTGTAGCAGTCGAAGTGCATGTTCCTAGGTATCACCACCTTCGCTTTGGGAACCGACGGAATGCTGCTCCGATCCACAACCTCGAGTTTCGCGTCCTTCCACAGGTTTGGAAGCGTTCTCACTGCTTCCTTCATCGGCGTCCATCTTCGAGAAGAGCGCTTCTAGTAGCTTCATTTCGACTACTTTCCACCGCTCATGCGACATCTGTCCCAGCGGGTTACTGCGGTCAATGAGAGCAACGATCAAGTGTCACTTTGCCACCTCATTAGCTGCCGCCGCTGCTCTGGACGTTGTCGGCTTGTCGTCCGCTCGCTTGACTTTTGGCTTCTTAGCCTCGTCTTTTGTCTGTCTTTTCTTTGTTGGCGCTTTCGGTTCGCTCTCTGTCGACCGTTGCCTCCTCTGAGCAATATGCTCCCCGATACGGTTAGCAAATGCTGAGTTCGAGGCACTGCACCAACTACGTGAGGCAAAGTGCCGCTTTTCACCTCCTCTCTGGCCCAAGCCAACCGTTTCATCTCCTCTTCACTCAGGTTGGACTTGCCTTCGAGTCGGCTTCTCCTTGCTGGGCTTCTTCCGGGGCCCTCTCTTGTTGCCAGAGTTGGAACCCTCGGTCGAATCCCGCGGAGAGCGAAGAAGCTCTTCTTCTTTGTCCGTATTTATGCTCACAGCGCTTTCTGGGTCCGAATCTTCATGGATTTCGGAACCCGCGCGCTGCAGAGCTGGTCTGGCAGTAGCATTACAACCACGGCACCTGCTCCCGTTGCAGTGGAGGTGTGGCCGCTGGCGACACAGCGTGAAAAGTCGCTGTGCCCGCCGGTGGTAGCAGCCTCATCTCCCACCGACGTTTGGGCTGATATCCCAGCCCGCAGTTCTTCCTTTTTGTCCTCCATTTTGAGTTTTTGTATTCGGGGGTCTCTACCCCTAGTGTTTTATACCTACCGCCAGGTACCTCACTGGCAATGGCTGATGTACTCACGCCTCCACCGCCCTATGAGGATACATATAGAGCATTCCATGATGATGGATGTGGAGTACATCAGCCTTAGCTAGATGGCGCCTGCCTGCACTGCCGTGACTTAGCTTGTCATAGACCGCTTGAGACCCCAGCAGTGCAGACAGCGCCACCCATTGCCCAGTCGACACCCGCGCGGAGGATATAGCCAAGAGGAATTTTTGTCGACAACCACCCATACAAAGGTTAGGCTGAAAATTACTAAAAGTGGGTTAACTCACTAACGAAAAACGTCAGAAACACTAAATTTTACATAAGAAATGGCAGATGAAAGCTGCACTCAGATTTTTTTACAAAATGGAAAATGGGCGTGGCGTCGCCCATTTATGGGTCAAAAACCATATCTCAGGAGCAACTCGACCGATTTCAATGAAGCTTGGTTTGTAATAGTTTCCTTACATACCAATGATATGTTATGAAAATATACTAATCGCTTCACAATTACGCCTACTCCCTATATACCAGAACTTTGAAGACAATCTGAATCGTTTACATTACAATATATAAAGTAAGCACTAGTGAAGATATCGGTGTAGAACTTTGCACATATACTATGTTTATAGTGTGGCAGCCCCATTATAAAAATCGCCGAAATCGGACCATAGGTTTTTAAGGCCCCATATATCGAACACGAGGACCTCGGTGCTTCTAACCTAATATTATGGTTTCCAACTTTCAATGGACTTTATACAATATATATGACGAATATATGGGTCAAATTGTGTATTATATAATAACGGGTGATTTTTTTGAGGTTAGGATTTTCATGCATTAGTATTTGACAGATCACGTGGGATTTCAGACATGGTGTCAAAGAGAAAGATGCTCAGTATGCTTTGACATTTCATCATGAATAGACTTACTAACGAGCAACGCTTGCAAATCATTGAATTTTATTACCAAAATCAGTGTTCGGTTCGAAATGTGAAATCCGCTTTTTTATCGACAAATTTTGTTCAGCGATGAGGCTCATTTCTGGTTGAATGGCTACGTAAATAAGCAAAATTGCCGCATTTGGGGTGAAGAGCAACCAGAAGCCGTTCAAGAACTGCCCATGCATCCCGAAAAATGCACTGTTTGGTGTGGTTTGTACGCTGGTGGAATCATTGGACCGTATTTTTTCAAAGATGCTGTTGGACGCAACGTTACGGTGAATGGCGATCGCTATCGTTCGATGCTAACAAACTTTTTGTTGCCAAAAATGGAAGAACTGAACTTGGTTGACATGTGGTTTCAACAAGATGGCGCTACATGCCACACAGCTCGCGATTCTATGGCCATTTTGAGGGAAAACTTCGGAGAACAATTCATCTCAAGAAATGGACCCGTAAGTTGGCCACCAAGATCATGCGATTTAACGCCTTTAGACTATTTTTTGTGGGGCTACGTCAAGTCTAAAGTCTACAGAAATAAGCCAGCAACTATTCCAGCTTTGGAAGACAACATTTCCGAAGAAATTCGGGCTATTCCGGCCGAAATGCTCGAAAAAGTTGCCCAAAATTGGACTTTCCGAATGGACCACCTAAGACGCAGCCGCGGTCAACATTTAAATGAAATTATCTTCAAAAAGTAAATGTCATGAACCAATCTAACGTTTCAAATAAAGAACCGATGAGATTTTGCAAATTTTATGCGTTTTTTTTTTTTTAAAAAGTTATCAAGCTCTTAAAAAATCACCCGTTATAAATAAAGTTAAATAAATAAATTGCGAGGGTATTAAATGTTCGGTTGGCCCGAACTTAGCCCTTCCTTACTTGTTAACCTAACCTTTGTATGGGAGGTGGGCGTGGTTATTATCCGATATTAATAATTTTTAGTTCCTAGCACCGTTTCTCAAAATAGTACAGTAGTTGAGTTACACAGAACCTTTCAAGCAAAACACATTTAATTTGAAAATCTATAATGTCTTATCAGGTTTTTTATTCGAGTGGGTCTTCCAAAGATGTGAGATTAGTTCAAAGTTGTTTATTTGTTGGTTTATTTATATTATATACATATTGTTTATATATATTATTATTTTATTTTATAATAATATTCAAAATATTCCCTGCTTTATCATTTTCCGTTTATAGCCTGAACATTTCTTCAAGAACGGTTAAAAGCTTATAACTAACTATGTCTATAGTTCCAATTTTTATTGCCACCGACACAGTAATCAGATTCCCTGGTTAGCATAATCAGGCAGGTTCATTTTAGTTTTGCTTCGAAATTCCAAACATAATTTTTACAGCTCACCTACAAAAGAACTGCGAAATTAATCTTCACCAAATATTGTATAAACACTCATTAGCATTTCTACAAAAGAATTATATTTCAATGAAATAAATTCGTTTAATTTTCCGGGCGTGCCATCGATCGATGCTTAGGAAATACACAGTCCGATTCAAATTAATCATTGAAGCGTGTGTCCTTGAGCTGGCAGTGTATACACACATACATACATATAGACTTAGCCTACTGTGAATTGGTGGGAATCTACATGTAATATACTCGTGCCCATTAATTATGTGCGACAATGTTGTTATTGTTATTGCTGTTGTTTCTGAACTCAATTTAGAGCAGCGCCAATGTATTAACACTTGGCAATGTCAATCGAAACATGCCACAAACCATTCTGCTTTAGCTACCGCACAATTTCATGCAAAGCTGTGATTTACACAGAGGAAATGCTACATGTTGTTGGTTGTTGTCACTGATACTATTATTACTACACGTATTTACATTTAGACTACAGACAGTGGCTCAACTTAGATAAATAGGGCCAAATCATATCAAAGGACACCCACGTACACACAAAATGGAGCTAGTGTGCATGCCAATTCATGCATAATTAACGATGTGCCATTAATTAATTAATTCATCAGCCTCAACAGAGTAAATATAAACAAGTAAGGAAATGCTAAGTTCGGGTGCAACCGAACATTTTATACTCTCGCAATTTATTGCTATATTTTTATAAAGAAAACACACAATTTGACCCATATATTCGGCATATACATTTATTTAATATTAACCGATTTATAAGCTATTAAGCTCATGGTATTTTTGAAAATCCTATAATGAGGTATTCTCATATATTCATAAATATATAAGGGAAGTTATGACCCGATTTTAACCTTTTCTGGTACAGAGACACACTATTAGTAGAAAAATATTTCCTCTGAATTAAATTAAGATATCTGAGAGATTTACCGAAATTTTCGGTGAAAAGTTACCATGGGGCACTGAGTTCAAAATTTTCACAAGTGATGCCATAGATCATATACAGTATTTGTGTAAAGTTTTATTTCGCTATCTTCATTGGTTCCTTATGTTTATCTTATAAAGTGAAGGAATCAGATGGACTTCAAAATTGAGTTATATAGAAAGTTGTCGTATTTGTGAACCGATTTCATCCATTTTCCACACGTGTCGTCAGGGTGCCAAGAAAATATTATATACCGAATTTCATTCGAATTGGTCGAGTAGTTCCTGAGATATGGTTTTTTTTTCTGAGTGCAGCTTCCATCTGCCATTTCTTATGTGAATTTAGTGTTTCGGACGTTTTTCGTTAGTGAGGTAACCCTTCTTCTTCTTGACTGGCTTACGCGGTTATAGCCGAGTCCAAAACAGCGCGCCACGTATCCCTCCTTCTGGCAGTTTGGCGCCAATTGGTTATACCAAGCGAAGCCAGGTCCCTCTCCACCTGGTCCTTCCATCGGAGTGGAGGTCTCCCTCTTCCTCGGCTTCCACCAGCGGGTACTGCATCGAATACTTTCAGAGCTGGAGCACTTTCGTCCATTCGAACAACATGACCTAGCCAGCGTAGCCGCTGTTTTTTTATTCGCTGGACTATGTCTATGTCGTCGAATAACACATACAACTCATCGTTCCATCGTCTGCGGTATTCGCCGTTGCCAATGTTCTGAGGACCATAAATCTTCCGCAAAACCTTTCTCTCGAAAACTCCTAGTGCCGTCTCATCGGATGTTGACATCGTCCACGCTTCTGCACCGTAAAGTAGGACGGGAATGATGAGGGACTTGTAGAGTTTGGTTTTTGTTCGTCGAGAGAGGACTTTACTTTTCAATTGCCTACTTAGTCCATAGTAGCACCTGTTGGCAAGAGTGATTCTGCGTTCTGTAGCTCTGCAGCTCTTATAATTTTTTCCAGCATCAGGTTAAAGAAGTCGCACGATAGTGAGTCACCTTGTCTGAAACCTCGTCTGGTATCGAACGGCTCGGAGAGGTCCTTCCCGATTCTGACGGAGCTTTTGTTGTTGCTCAACGTCAGCTTACACAGCCGTATTAGTTTTGTGGGGATACCAAATTCAGACATCGCGGCATAAAGGCAACTCCTTTTCGTGCTGTCGAAAGCAGTTTTAAAGTCGACAAAGAGACGGTGTGTTTCGATCCTATTTTCACGGTCTTCTCCAAAATTTGGCGCATGGTGAATATCTGCTCTCAGAGAGCAGGAGTGCAAGTCGAGTAGAAAATCGTTCGGCTGTCAGTTGTGATTGCAGCTTCCCGATGTCGAACCTTCCTTGTGTTTGTTGACGTGTGCGCTTTTCTACACAGAGGCGGGTGCGTATTTTAGCTGCTACAAGATAGTGGTCCGAGTCGATGTTGGGGCCACGAAGCGTACGCACATCAGAAACACTGGAGACATGTCGTCCATCTATCACAACATGATCGATCTGGTTGCGAGTGATTCGATCCGGGGACAGCCAAGTAGCTTGATGGATTTTCTTATGCTGGAATCTAGTACTACAGACGACCATATTTCGGGCCCCGGCGAAGTCGATCAGCCTCAGACCGTTTGGTGATGTTTCGTCATGGAGGCTGAATTTTCCGACTGTTGTGCCAAAGACACCTTCTTTACCCACCCTAGCGTTGAAATCGCCAAACACGATTTTGACATCGTGGCGGGGGCAGCGCTCATAGGTGCGTTCTAGGCGCTCATAGAAAGCATCTTTGATCACATCGTCCTTCTCTTCCGTTGGGGCGTGGGCGCAAATCAGCGATATGTTGAAGAACCTCGCTTTGATGCGGATTGTGGCAAGACGTTCATCCACCGGGGTGAATGCCAGGACTCGGCGACGTAGTCTCTCTCCCACCACAAATCCAACACCGAATTTGCGCTCCTTTATATGGCCGCTGTAGTAGATGTCACAAGGACCCACCTTCTTCCGTCCTTGTTCCGTCCATCGCATTTCTTGGATTGCGGTGATGTCAGCCTTTACTCTTACGTGGACATCAACCAGCTGGGAAGGTGCCTCTCCCAATTAAGGGTCCGGACATTCCAGGTGCATGCCCTTAAATCGTAGACCTTTAAACGTTTGCAGTGGTCGTCATCAAAATTGGGGTCTCTCATCCGAGGCTGTTTTGTTCTTTTCATTGGGGGGTGTTTTTATGTGGTGGGTCCCAAACCCTACGCACAACCGCATAAGTGGGTTTCGCCTTCTCACTTTAGCTCGCCTCCAAACGGATGTCTGTTGTCTACCCAGAGGATACTTGGTCTAAGACCGGAAGTCGTGAGCTGCTTGAGCCACATGTAAAAGAATCGTTCCTGGCCACTCCCAAGTGAATGACAGTCAGAAACTTTCCTCACTTACGTGAACTTCTACATATGACTCCATCCTCCATGAGGTAACCCACTTTTAGTAATTTTCAACCTAACCTTTGTATGGGAGGTGGGCGTGGTTATTATCCGATTTCAACTATTTTGATGGTGTGTGGTGGGGTATTTAAGAGAACCGACTGCATAAAGTTTGGTTTATATAGATTTATTGGTTTGCGAGATACGTACAAATAACCGATTTGGGGGCGGGCCACGCCCACTTCCCCAAAAAAATAACATATAATTATGCCCCTTCCTCGTGCGATCCTTTATTCCAAATTTTATTTTCATAACTTTATTTAGGGCTTAGTTATGAAACTTTTTAAGTTTTTGGTTTTTGCCATTTTGTGGGCTTGGTAATGGTCCCCATTCCATTTTCCCCATTTTCGAAAGCAACCTCCTCAGGGTGCCAAGGAAACACGTATTCCACGTTTCATTAAGATATCTAAATTTTTACCCAAGTTATCCGTTGCACGGACAGACAGACATTCGGATTTTGACTCGTCTCGTCATCCTGATCATTTTGATATTTATAACCCTATATCTAACTCGTTTATTTTTATGACTTACAAACAAACGTTATGTGAACAAAAATATAATACTCTCATACCAACTTTTGTTGCGAGAGTATAAAAATATATTAAGAAAAATTCAATGTAATATATATTATAATATATTTGTGTTTATGTATGTATATCTCTCAGCTAACCCTGGTTTTATTGCTGCCGCCTTATAGCAGCGCACTTCATCAATACCGTCTTTAATCAGAAAGACACGCACAAGCACAAAACAATACCAACAATAATTATAATAAAATATGTTAATTATTTGTAGCCTGTTCATCACCGCAAAGCATAAAGTATCAACGGGTTGCTCATCGCAAATCGCAATTTAAGCAAAACATGGCAACGACATGGCCATCAGTTGAGCACTTAATGCTCAGAGCCATAAATATTTATGCACCCACTGACCGTGTGAAAACACAAGACTGCGGAAAAAAAAGCAACATAGTAGAGAACTGTGTTGATAAGGGGAAAACAAGAGAAGTATTGAAATTTCATGATAGCTTTCTGCACTTATTTCCAGTTAAATTTAAAAGTATGTATTTTTATTCAATTGAAAATCGTAGAAGCATTTGTTAGTAGAAAACAGTGCTTGATTGTGTCATCAACTTACTTTCTCCGATCAATATTCCCAAAATATGTGCCATTGATGCCATCCAAACTGAACAAATGTGAACACGACCATTCACGAGAGATCTACTGGTTTAATGAGTTAATGAAATTGATTAGTTAAAATGGTGTTTCTGAGTATTGTTTAATTCGTATCGCAATTCAAATGTTCGTACAATATTGGGATTGTGTGTAGTAATGCTTAACACTTTTGTATTTTTAAATTACCTTAAAACTGAACACATTAATTGTACTGCGTGAATTTAAAATCTTCATTATCAACCTCTGGTTATCTGGTAATTTATTTGTTTAATTATTTGCGGTTTTTCGCATTTCAGAGCGCCAAACAATAATTAAGTACATAACTTACCTTCCAATTATGCTGGTCAGCCTTTTACATCAACCATATTATTATCCTTAGCTGTCGCTGTCAGTCCACTAATTACACTCTTAACTGGCGACATAACAGTTGATCCTTTAACAATGATTGTCGCAGCTTTTAAGGCTGTTGTTGCATAATTTAATAAAGGTACTTTTTTATTGGAAATATTTCACAATTACTCTTCATTATGTCTACGTTTATTTAAAACAGGAGTGGCAAGTGACATTGGTGTTAATATTGCATCATAATAAATTCAATATAATTGCTCATATTTTGGTTGGAGTTCGTTTTTTTTATAAAACTTTGTCATTCATTTGCTTTCGGTATTTAAATTGTTTTTATTATTTGAATTGTTTACATTTTTTCCATATTTTTTCCACTTTATGGTGTACTCATACAGCATGCATTTTCATCATTATAATCAATTATAACTGTTTTATGATATAAGAACGCTTTTTCATGTTATAATGTATTTTTTTATAACCATTTATTAATTTTAATTGATTCAATGCAATTTTAATTATAGTATTGCTCTCTTCTGTGATTTTTCATTATATTTTGAACTTTTTCCGCTGTGATTTGCAGAAAAACAGTTAGCATTTGAGTCGGAGCAGGTATTCAAATTTTGGTACAGTGAAAATTGAGCTTGGCCTTTGCTTCTAAATCTAGGTGCTAGGAACTTTTCAACGTTCTTCTGAACTAATAGTGCTTACTTAATTGCTTCAACTATATAGCATTTTGCAACATGATCATAAGTGTTTACAACTTCAGAATAAGAGAAGTCTGCAAAATTGAATTGTGTGTGAATACTAAATATGTTGACTCAATTTACGAACAAATTACCTCCAATAATGTATCCCTCTGAATAAAGAACGATTAAAAATCAGTGGTTCATTGCATGGTTCATAAGCGACGACAACATATTTTCCAACGGTATTAAGTATTTTTTTCCCAAAATTTCTTACCGGGTATAACTACAGTACTTTATCTATAAAATACACATATATTTCGTCAATTAATACCATAAGGTACTCTGAGGCCAACAACACACCCTACACCGAGCAACCTCTACGATGCTCTTCGTACAATTATGTCCGGCTATCGGTTGATCAATTTAGCCTCGCCATTCAATTCGCCTTTGTGGTTTCACCTGACAGCCGCTTCAATGATCTTCCTGCAAACATTTACGCGCAACACCTCAGGGAAGTTAGCAAAAACTGAAACTGAACAACAACAGCAAAAACAAATCCCTTTTCAGCAGTTTGTTGCAACACCTTTGTAACAACTCTCCACATCACGCTTGTCAGTCGCATAGAATTTCCAGTTTCCAATGCAGCTCATGTTTTTTGTTTGTCGTGTTCTCGGTTGCGCTTCGGTTAATTTCAGTTTGTTCACCAACTAAACTAACCATGTGTATTAGCCATTAGCTATTAGCCATTGCACTTGACTGCAATTGAGTTTGTTGACCACATCAATAGAAAAAAAAGTCTATGTAAGTACGTTCTGTATAACATAGCATAGCATAGCATAGCGTAACATAGCATTATTGCAACAAAAAGGCGTAGAGTAGAATAAATGGCAAATATTAAAGCTGCATATCTAAGTATATAAGTATATGAAAGTGTGTGTATGTCTGTAAGTGCAAGTACTAATCAATAGATTGCGATTCTTCTTAGCATAGCTCTTTGTACTTTTTCACTCTCTTAAGTATGCATGCGGGTTTAGATATGTACATACCAAAGTGCATTTGAAAATAGTTGGTTTCGCTTCCCGTGGTTGACCGCCAATAACCGGTTTGTTTGTCTGTTGACTTTTTTCATTGAATTCAAATGCTTATTCACTGTAAGTATCTAAGCATTGTGCGCAAACGCATATGTCAATGATTTGAATGTTTGTAAAAAGGTAAAACAAAAAGGTGCAATTTTTTCATACACTGAAAACAAATTTTAATATTTATTATTATTAAATTAAATTTAAAAAATTGATGTTTGTTTAAAAAAAACCTTTAAAACGAATGGAGAAATTTAGGATAATTTCGTAATTGTTTTTCAAATTTCTTAATTAAGTCAATATACCAATTATTTTTGTTAATTGTCTTAATTTAAAAATTGATTAAATTAAGTGACTTGGAATGCTAGTTTCTGTAAATTAATCCCTAGTTAGTTTTCAAATACCATACGCTGCTGTAATTTACTAATTACACAATTAGTATTTAACTGTCATTAAATTTACATGAATGCCCTCCTTGAATGACTAACTAATTGCACACTAAATAAATCATGTTCGAGTAGTCTTAATTGCACAGTTAAAAGAATGTCAACAATTTAATTATAAATTATTTCTGACAGTGTCAAACCCGTTTATTACTAACTGTTCGCTGTTCTCTTCATATATATCTAATTTCCATCAGAACTATAGTTATTGTTGGAGGTCAACCACTTCTTCCTTTTTATTTTGTCACATGTTTCTGGCAAAAACTAGTAACGCATATGAATATAAAATAGTTGTAGTTATTATGATGGTGGTAACAATTTCACGTTAGAGGGCTTTCGCGCAAGAATTCTTAATATAGCCATATATGGTATGAGAGAAAGTATAACAGTGGGGGAATGAAATAAAAGTATTGGTTTTTGATGTAATATCCTTATAGCCTTTTCACACAGGAGCTAATTGATCAATTAACGTGCCTCTGCTGATTAAAATGCTTATTAAGATCGATTTACCATAAAAAATAAAAAACTCCAATGTTTTTATTTGAATTTTAATCGAATTGACAATGAAATGAAACTCTGCGAGAAAGGCCGGTGCCGGTTGTCGGTGAATTGTTGTTCACGTTACACGACGGTAGATGTCGTTGCTAAAACATAACAATAAAATCTATTACTACTGATCGGTTATCGATTAGTAGGTATGAAGTGCATTATGAAGTGCAAAAACTGGTTTCTCAATCAAAATTTTAATTGATCAATTAATTTGGCTGTGTGAAAAGACTATTATTGTCCTTGAGCATCATTAATTACAATATTTCTATGAATTGTGAAACTTTTGTGGAGATAGATTTGCTTTGATTTATTCAGTATCTGAAATAATAAAACAATTTGTTTCAAAATTGAGCTTTGGTAGCTTAATTGGTGACAGATTTATAGTTTTTTGTTTTACTAACATGAAAAGTCAAGTCTTCGAAGTCTAATTGATTTCCATTTCTATTCTCCTTTTTTAATAATCATTCCTCATTTTCACTTTCGTTAGTTTTTCGTATAATTTTCTTCTTTTTAGTCTCTTATTTTTATTTTTTATTATTTAATAATAATGAATTTAATTATTAGTTATAAATAATACTACATTTTATAAATTAAAAAAACCGAAAAACATATTAAAAAATAAATAAATACAAAGACTGTGGATGTATTCGAACTCTTACAAAATAATATAACTTTTGTAGAAGAACTAAATTAAATATTTAAATTTAACACAACTTGTTGAAATATATTTATAAAAGGTGAGAACCTTTAATATTATTCAAATTTTATATTTAATTAAATGTATGATATAGTATATATCTACCTAAAACAAAACCAATCTATGAAACATTTTTCGAAGATACTTTTTAAGGGTATTCCCACTTGATTGAACATATATTACTGCTCTAAAACAGCTATACATTTCATAAAATTAAAAATATTTTCCATACTCGCTTTTACCTCATTAACCGCAGCACCATATTTCAATTTTATAGTCATTGTTATCTTTATTAAAAATTGTTTGCAATTTTGCATTATTTGCCATTCACTCCCATATCTATCTCCTCATTCCTCAAAAATTATCACCCAGTTCCAACTATCGAACGCGTTCACTAATTTATTTAGTCACTAATATGTTAGTTGAAAACATTCTCATGCCAGTTAATTATCACTACAACAACACCAACGCTTTGTCATCATTCAATCTCAATCACTCTCTCGGTCCCTATTCGAACACCTCGGACACTACTATGACTAAATATAACAATTCGAGCGCCATCAATTATCTCAGACCAACAATAATCTAAGCAATTAAATATGCCATAGGACAGCATGAAACAAAGCGACAAACAAAATAACTGTAATACATGGGAAGGTAATCATCAATATGCAATATACTCTATTTCGCACTATTGCTGCTCAATCAGTTGTCACGTTGTATATACGTCAATCGAATGGCAATGGAAAACCGATAAATATAATAGCTATTTACTTAAAGGTGTTTTGCCAACGTGTGGAATTGAGTTAGGATTTTCGGGTTGCGAAAGCTTTGTATGCAATTATTCTTAATATTTAATTTCTTGACGAAGCAGAGTACTAATCAGTGAGATACTCTCAATATTGTCGATTATTTCTGAAGCTCCTATATTTCCTATATATGTACAATATAAGTTGATAGAACCAATTTAGTCTGTGCCTTTTCGCACAGAAGTTAATTGATCTATTAACCGGCCTTTGTTCAATTAAATTGCTGATTTAGATCGATTTACCATTCAAAAGAAAAACCTTATTTTACTACATTAATTTTTAATCGAAAACAAATCGAGTTTTTATTAGTTATTGAGAAATTACCAATCAGCTGATAAACTTCCAACCTCTTATGAACAGCAAAAACAATCGTTATTTTCTTTGATTGGCACATTGAAAAAAAATTTAATTATCTACAAATATTTACATACACAAGTTATTAATAAATTCTTAAAAAATAAGCAGAACTTATCAATTCATTCTGATTTTTCTATACAGAAATAATAACAAAATGGTATCGGATGATACCGAACAAATATAAGGAAAAAAATATCTTATAAGACATAAAGAATGTATTTTTTGCGTGCCCTAAATTTTATTTTTCATTATTTGAGTATTAGTAATAGTTCTTCTCGATTGCAACATCCTCTACTTTTGTTTAACTCATTCATTTTCATTTTTCTTTTGCAGATAAATAAAAACAACAACAGCGCATACAACAAATGAATCAAACGAAGCAGAAGCACTGAAATGAAAAATCTCACAAAAAGTAGTAAGGAAAGGATTTAAAAGTAAACAGAAGACCAGAGTCTGAATGTCCGGAGTGAAAAAGTTATGAGGCAAAATTGAAGACACGTATATTTACTAATGCGATGAACCAAAAACGACAATGCGGTTAAGGTCATCACAATAAATGTAATGAATAAAAGTGGATGTTGAATAAACAGCAAAAACGCACACACAACAAAACCAAGTAGTACATAACGGTGCAAAGGCAATAAATACAAATAAAAAGCGTATGTGAAAAAGCAAAGCAGAGACAGAAAACTCCTTGCTGCTAGTGATTTTTGTCCATAGTTTGTGTCAGAAAGCAACTGTGAAAGAAGCACGAAGAAGATTTCAAATTAGAAAGCAAAACAAGAGAAGTGAAAAAACAAAATAATATATGAGTGTGAAGGAATAGTTGAATACGAACAGGACAAGGTAAATACAGCGAATGCCATTTACGTGGAAAACTACTAAACAAACAAAAACAAAGCTGGAATTGAAAAAAATACGCTAAAACTTGTTTATTGACAATTTTTGTATATTTCCTACTAAAAGTCTTCAGAAAAACATATCAATTGCATTTAAATTAAAAAATAAAATTTTTGAAGCATATCTCCAGGTGCAAACCGCTGTGAGAATTTCCAGTAGACACAAAGACATTTCAATTAAAAAATATATATATCATTAATCAGCGCTTAATAAAACAATAATATCTACAAAATAGCGATAACAGCAAACATTCACTCACTTTCTAAGCCAAACAACGACGTTAGGCGTCCAAAATTATGCTAACTAATTACGCTGGTAAATAAACAAACAAATATAAACAAGTAAAAGCAACACAGCAACTTGCAAGGTAAACGAAAATCGCCGCTACTCAATCAGCGAAATTTGCAAATCATAAATTACAACTAATTGAGGCATACATTTAGGCGCATAATAAATATATATCAACGCCTTGCTGAGACTGTGAAGGAAAGAGGCAAAAATAACCCATTTTGACTGTAGAAGTAGAAAATGAGAGCAGTTGCAAGAGCGTGCTAGTCATAGGGTCAATGCATTTAAATGAAATATTGCCAATAACGAGGCGCACAACATTGAAATACATCAACTTCTAGTCAACGGCGCAGAGAGCGCTAACAGCACTACAAAAATACAATCACAACAAAAACGAAAAACTTAGACACAATACACACAAGCACAAGAAATGGTGTTCATTTGGCGTCGACGCTCTGCGTCCATTGTGAAAATCGTTGCCATGCTTACCGCCATCTGGTTCACAGTGGCGTTCTTCCTATACCACGATGACTCTTCACAAGGTGGCAGTAGCAAATGGAACGGCATGTCGCTGGCGCTGAAAAGTGTTGGTGGTGGCAGTAACGTCGGTGCTGCCGCACCGCCCCCTAACGCGCTCGACGCTGAACCGGGTATTTACGAGGGCGGTGGCAGTTTCGGCGTGGATCGTGGCGGTGTGGCAGGGAACGATGGTGGCGCGTACGTGGAAAGCGGTAGACGCGAACAGCGGCGCGGTGTAGGCGATGTGCCACCACTCGAGGACAATCAGCTGGATGCAAATGAAGATTTAGCCCAACAGGCGGATGGCAATTTCGCGCCTGATCTTAATGTAGGCGATGAATCAGTGCAGAATAATGTGGTGGTGGATGCAGCGGCACAAGAAAATGAACGCGTCTATCGTGGCAAATTGATTGCGGATAATAAACCCAGCAAGAGTGGAATCAAAAAGGTGCCCGAAGAGGATGGTGAGTTCATTTGCGTTTTCTTCATTTTTTAAATGTACAAAAATATATACCATATATATGTATATATATATACATTTATTTTATACTTTATTGGCGCTTAATTTTTGCTGCGCTTCACTGTTTTGTACTTTGCAACATTTGCGCGCCTTAATTTGATGGCGCTGCTGTCTCTTTGTTTAAGTAGCCAGATTATCAAATTAATTTGGCGTATTATATATATATATATATATATATATAAACCTATATACATATACAGCAATATCCTTATTTACTTTTTAAGCCATTAGGCATTGTGCTAATTCCTGCCGATTGCGTTTTTGTGGTCTTAACTGATGTTTGCTAAAGCATGGTGCTTTGTTGTTGTAGTTAGTGGTCATAAAACGATTAGCCTGATAATGTAAATGTCTAATTTGTGGCAACACAATGTTGTGTGGAATATTTTTTTGATGCTGAAAAATGGATGTTGTATTAAATGAATTACTTTGTGAAGATTTAGGAACAAATTGGGATATTACGAAGCAAATTTATTCATATTCCTTATATTAGCTTAAGAGAAAAGTATCGCATTATGGGGCTTCTAGCGGTGACATTCGCTATTAAAAATTTGTCTACTTGTTTTGCGCAACAGTTGCTTTTGTTTCTTCACCCAGTGTTGGATGGTTCATGCTTCCAATATTATTTCCGTTCCGTTCTCTCAAAATCGCATTGAGTTCTATATTATTGTATAATAATGGCAACTTAATCATAAGAACTTTTAGTTCGGATCCGAAAGAATAAAATTGCTGTTTTCAAGGCAATCGGAAGATAATATTTGGGAGATTACAGAGGGTAGCAGTAGTAGGCAGAAAATTTATTTATCGTAAAGAAGTTCTTACAAAATCAATCAGCCATTTATATCTGTTTACAAAAGCACAAGGTTATATAATATGGGCCGTTTCGTTCGATAATCTGTTTCCATCTAGATGGCAACTTCATAATACCCCCCGTAGAAGCCCCTCCTTATTTGCGAAGAACTCGGACAGCCACTTTTCACAAACCTCTATTGAGTTCAACTTTACACCACCAAGGGCGTTCGCCATGACGAGTCATCAAAGAAGTGTGTAGTCTGGCGTTGTCCTGGTGGAGCACTACACTCTTCCTTTTGGCCAATTCTGGTCGATGGCCTGCTTCAAGCGGTCCAGTTGTTCGCAGTAGGTGATAGAATTAAGCTTCTGGCCATATGGAAGCAGCTCATAGTGGATTATTCCCTTCCAATCCCACCAAACACACAGCAAAACCTTCCTGGCAGTCAATACCGGCTTGGCCACTGTTTGGGATGATTCACCGACCTTCGACCACGACCGTTTTCGCTTGATATTGTCATATGTGATCGTCGCCAGTCACCATCCGCATCAAAAATTGGTCGACTTCGTTCCGTTTCAGCATCATATCGCAGGCCTTGATTCGGTCCAGAAGGTTTTTTTGCGTTAAATCATGCGACACCGAAACACCAAGCTTTTTTGTGTAT